>NC_079195.1:63339660-63641743 GCF_029499605.1 Hyla sarda | reverse complement strand
AACCCAAGTCCCCAGCACTGCAAGGCAGCAGTGCTAACCACTGAGCCACCATGCTGCCCTTAGCATACATCTGCTATGCATGGTTGCTAAAATGGACAGAGATGTCAGCAGAGAGCACTGTGCTCGTGATGTCATCAGTGTTCCAAAAAGAAAGGAATTTCCTCTGTAGAATTCAGCAGCTAGTAAGTACTGGAAGGATTAAGATTTTTTTCATAGAAGTAATTTACAAATATGTTTAACTTTCTGCCACCAGTTGATTTAAAAGAAAAAAGGTTTTCACCGGAGTACCCCTTTAAGGATCATACCCAGAGAGTGGTGGTCAATGATTCGTACTCTGATTGGTCCCCGGTTATTAGTGGTTTACCCCAAGGTTCAGTACTGGGTCCGCTCTTGTTTCATTTATTTATTAATGATATAGAGGATGGTATTAACAGCTCTGTTTCTTTCTTTGCAGATGACACTAAGCTTTGTAGCACGGTACAGTCTATGCATCGGGTACTAATAACCTTTATGCGTAATATGTTTTAGGGGGAATTAAACTGGCAGAGTCACTGGTAGAGAAAGATCTGGGTGTACTTGTAGATCATAGAACACAGAATAGCATGCAATGTCAGTCAGCTGCTTCCAAGGCCAGCAGAAAATTGTCATGTATAAAAGGAGGGATGAACTTGAGGGACAGGGTCATAATACTACTCCTTTATAAAGCATTGGTACAGCCTCACCTGGAATATGCTGTTCAGTTTTGGTCACCAGTCCATAAAAGGGACACTATGGATCTGGAAAGGGTGCAGAGACGCGCGACTAAATTAATATGGGGAATAGAACATCTTAGCTATGAAGAACGATTAAAAGAGTTACAATTGTTTAGTCTTGAGAAGAGACGTTTAAGGGGGGATATAATCAATGTATATATAAGTATATAAATGGCCCATACAAAAAAATGGAGAAAAACTGTTCCAGATTAAACCCCCTCAAAGGATGAGGGGGCACTCCCTCCGTCGGGAAAAGAAAAGGTTTAGTCGCAAGGGGGCGACACGCCTTCTTTACCATAAGAAGTGTGAACTTATGGAACAGTCTACTTAGGGAATTGGTCCCAGCAGGAACAAGTGATAGCTTTGATAGCAGAAATATAAAATCCCATCCCTTCTCCTTTATCCCACCACACACCTTCCCTTGAATTCCCTGGTTGAACTTGATGGATGGATGTATTTTTTTAACCATACTTACTATGTAACTATGATGTCTAAGATGAGTACTTCTCTGTCTAAAGCAACAAAATCTTTCTTTACACATGCATGTTTCTCAAAAGGAGGTAAAAAAATCACTTACATTTCTGAGGCCTAGTTGTTGTAGTCTCAAACATGTTGAGGAACTAGAAATAGAATCAGACCTAGAGTCAGATGGCAAAAAATCTACATTAGAGGTACCCTCATTTTTAGCAGAAAACCAAATTTTCAATCTAAGTTAACGCAAGAGTAAGAAAAAGTCTAATTCAAGTTGAAACCAGTCAGTCATTATACTTGGGAAAAATTTAACCCCTTATTTAACAATTTTAATTGCTCTGGCGACAGTTTTCTAGAGAAGATATTAATGACCATCTTCAATTCTTCCTGGGTCTCCCCTTCCCTTGTGGTGTTTTCACATCTCTGCGGTTCCTTGTTTTCTCTCCCTCTATGGTGCTTCCTGCCGCCCCTCCTTGGGCATCTCCTTTTGGTTCCTGTCCTCAAAAAACTGTACACTGGTCATTGTCGTTGTATCCTTGCTGTTCCTTAACCTCTTGGGGATGCAGGGCATGCGCGTACACCCTGCATCCCCGATCCTTAACCCCTTAATGACCAAGCCCATTTTCACCTTAAGGACCAGGCCAATTTTATTTTTGCTTTTTCGTTTTTTCCTCCTCGCCTTCTAAAATCCATAACTCTTTTATATTTTCATCTACAGACCCATATAAGGGCTTGTTTTTTGTGTGACCAATTGTACTTTGTAGTGAAACCTCTAATTTTACCATAAAATGTACGGCGAACACCCCAAAAATATTTTTTAGGGAGGAAGTTTAAATGAAAACCAAAATTTTGCACATTTTGGAGGATTTTGTTTTCACACTGTACACATTATGGTAAAAATGACATGTGTTCTTTATTCTGTGGGTCAATACGATTAAAATGATACCCATGACTAGATACTTTTAAATTTTTGTACCGCTTTAAAAAAATCTAAAACTTTTTGTACAAAATCAGTAATCTAAAATCGCCCTATTATGACCACCTATAACTTTTAGATTTTTCCGTATAGAGGGCAATATGAGGGGTAATTTTTTGCGCCGTCATCTGTACTTTTTTTTAGATACCACATTTGCATATATAAAACTTTTAGATCATTTTTTATAAATTTTTTTTAGAAAATGTGCCAAAAAAGCAGCATTTTTGGACAGATTTTTTATGTTTACGCCATTCACCGTACGGGATCATTAACATATTTTGATAGTTCGGACATTTACGCACGGGGCGATACCAAATATGTTTATAAAAAAAAAATTACGCTTTTTGGGGGTAAAATGGAAAAAACTGACAATTTTAATTTTTATTGGGGGAGGGGATTTTTCACTTTTTAACTTTTTTTTAAACATTTTTAAACTTTTTTTTTTACACTTTTTATGTCAATCCTTTGATTGCTAATAATGTGCAGTGCTATGCATAGGACACAGCACTGCTCAGTATAATCAGTAATCTTCTGCTCTGGTCTGCTCGATCTCAGACCAGAGCAGAAGACCCCGGGAGACGGCCGGAGCTAGGTAAGGGGACCTCTGGCTGTCATGCTGGATGATCGGATCCCCGCGGCAGCGCTGCGGGCGATCATCCAATCAAAGTGCTGCAATGCCACAGATGCCATGATCTGTATTGATCACAGCATCAGAGGGGTTAATGGCGGACATCCGCACGATCACGGATGTTGGCCATTACAGGCGGGTCCCCGGCTGTTAGGATCCGGAACCTGTCGTGTATGATGCGAGCACCCTTCCGATGCTTGCGATCATACACAGGATGTAAATATACTTCCTGGTGCGGGAAGTCCCGCCAAACCAGGATGTACATTTACGTCCGTGGTCGTTAAGGGGTTAAGGACTCAGGGCGTACCTGTATGACCTGGTCCAGTTTAATGGGTTTAAACCATTCTCACCGGCGGAGAACAGGTTAAACCCGGAGGGTCCCGGTTGCTACAGGCAGCCAGGACCAATGGCTAATGCCGGACACGGCCAATCGGCATTAGCCCTTTACTCTAAAGCAAAAGTAGAAGAATCCCGGCAGCTCAGCGAAGCTGATCGGCACTTTCGCGACAAAATTGCGATGTCCCGATCAGCTTACCGTACAACAGGAGGGTCCTCACCTGCCTTTCCGTCATCCAATCGGTGATCTACTGTTCCATGCCTGCACAGCAAGCTAAAGCAGCAGAGTGGCATAGCATTGCACAGTGTATGCAATCAAGCGATTGCATGTTTTAAAAAAAAAGTGCAAAAAAAAAAAAAACGTAATGAAAGTTTAGTAACCTCTTCCCTATTAAAAGTTTAAATCAGCCCCCTTTTCCCATTTTTTAAATAAAATAATCTAATAAATAATAAAATTAATCTTATGTGGTACTACCGCATGCGTAAATGTCCAAACTATTAACCACTTAAGGACCCAGGACATCCGGGGAAGTCCTGGCACCCTGGGCTTTAAGGACCCAGGACGTCCCTGCCACCTCCTCCTATACCCTGCGATTCCTCGGTTAGAACTAACCGACCAATCGCAGGGGGAGGGGGGGCGGTTACTTCCTCCCACCCTGCCCGGCCCCTGGAAGTCCGGAGAGAACGCGAGGAAGACCGGAGGACACGGCAGGGGACGGGGGAGTGTTGGGGCCCGGCCCCGATACTTACCATGTCCCTGAAGACCCGGATCCCGGCGGCGGAGGCGGCGGCGACAGGTGAGTGGATCTTTGGCGGCGTTGCGGGACCTTTGCAGCAGTCCAGACCACCGTAAAGCGATCTGGGCTGCTCCATCTGGTCCCCTTACACTACAACTCCCAGCATGCCCAGACAGCCCTTGGCGTCTGGGCATGCTGGGAGTTGCAGTTTTGCAACATCTGGAGGTCCACAGTTTGGAGACCACTGTGCCCTTCCAGATGTTGCAAAACTACACATGCTCAGCATTCCCTTACTATCCAGGCATGCTGGGAGTTGTAGCTCTGTATCATCTGGCCCTTCAGATGTTGCAGAACTACAACTCCCAGCATGCCTGGACAGTTTTGGCATACTGGGAGTTGTAATTTTGCAACATCTGGAAGGGCACAGATTGGGAACCACTGTATTAGTGGTCTGCAAACTATAGTCCTCCAGATGTTGCAAATTTACAACTCCAAGCATGCTGGGAGTTGTAGTTCGGCAACATCTGGCTCTAAAGATGTTGCCGAACTACTACTTCCAGCATGCCTGATAATGCATGGAGTTGTAGTTTTGCAACATCTGGAGGGCTACAGCTTGGACACCACTACACAGTGGTCCCCAAACTGTTCTCCTCCAGCTGTTACATAACTACTACTCCCAATATGCCCTTCGGCTGTCTGGGCATGCTGGGAGTTGTGGTTTTGCAACAACTGGAGGCACACTGGTTGGGAAACATTGTCTGCTTCCTAACGCAGTGTTTCCCAACCCGTGTGCCTCCAGCTGTTGCAAAACTATAACTACCAGCATGCACTGATAGACCGTGTATGCTGGGAGTTGCAGTTTTGCAACAGCTGGAGGTCCCCCCCCCCCCTGTGAATGTACAGGGTACATTCACATGGGCAGGGGGCTTACAGTGAGTATCAGGCTGCAAGTTTGCGATGCAACAAATTTTGCACGGCAGCTCAAACTCGCAGCAGGAAACTCGCTGTAATCCCCCGCCCGTGTGACTGTACCCTAAAAACACTACACTACACTAACGCAAAATAAAATAAAATAAAAAGTAAAAAACACTACATATACACATACCCCTACACAGCCCCCCTCCCCTCCCCAATAAAAATGAAAAACGTCTGGTACGCTACTGTTTCCTAAATGGAGCCTCCAGCTGTTGCAAAACAGCAACCGTTGACTGTCCAAGCATGCTGGGAGTTTTGCAACTGCTGGAGGCACCCTGTTTGGGAATCACTGGCGTAGAATACCCCTATGTCCACCCCTATGCAAATTCCTAATTTAGGCCTCAAATGCACATGGCGCTCTCACTTTGGAGCCCTGTCGTATGTCAAGGCAACAGTTTAGGGCCACATATGGGATATTGCCGTACATCGGGAGAAATTGCCTAACAAATTTTGTGGGGCTTTTTCTCCTTTCACCCCTTATGAAAAGGTGAAGTTGAGGTCTACACCAGCATGTTAGTGTAAAAAAATATTTTTATTACACTAACATGCTGGTGTTGCCCTATACTTTTCATTTTGATAAGAGGTAAAAGGGAAAAAAAGCCCCCCAAAATTTGTAATGCAATTTCTCCCGACTACGGAGATATCCCATATGTGGGCGCAAAGTGCTCTGGGGGCGCATAACAAGGCCCAGAAGGGAGAGTGCACCATGTATATGCCGGCGTATAAGACGACTGGGCGTATAAGACGATCCCCAACTTTTACAGTTAAAATATAGAGTTTGGGATATACTCGCCATATAAGACTACCCCTCCTACCGCGATGTACGGTACCTTGTATTTCCCCCACATTAGGTAGGCATCATGTTCCCCCACATTAGTAGGCAGCTCCCCCACATTAGTAGCAGTTCCCCCACATTTGTAGGCAGCTCCCCCACATTAGTAGGCAATTCCCCCACATTAGGTCAGCATTTCCCCACATTTGTAGGCAGCTCCCCCCACATTTGTAGGCAGCTCCCCCCACATTTGTAAGCAGCTCCCCCCACATTTGTAGGCAGCTCCCCCCACATTAGGTCAGCAGTTCCCCCACAATAGTAGGCAGCTCCCCCCACATTTGTAGGCAGTTCCCCCACATTAGATTGGCAGCTCCCCCAACAGACATACAGCTTCCAGCCATATACAGTGTATGGCTGGAGGCTGTATGTCTGTACTGCCCCCACAGTGTTCCGGTCACCGCTCCTCTGGCCCGGGTCACCATCTACTGCTATGGCCTACGGACCATAGCAGTAGGTGCGGGGACCGGGGAGCGGTGACCGGATCACTTAAGATAACACGGCCAGTCACTCACCAGGCCCTGGTCGGTGAGCGTCCTCCTGCGGTCCTCCTGGTCCTGCGCTCCTCTGCCTCTATGGTTGTACGCACAGGAAGTCACTGACGTCCCGTGCGTACAACCATAGAGACAGAGGACCGGACCGCAGGAGGATTGCAGGAGGACGCCGGGGAATAGTAAGTGACCGGCGGACATCCTTATGTCCCAAAAAGATTTTTCGGTACACAGGGATGTCCGGGATAGGAATACCTGCCCGGGCCAGCTCCCGTGTGTGGCTGCAGGCGGGGGCCAGCCAAAGCAGGTAAAAACTAATACTGTATACTAAAAACCAGGGGGCCTCCAGCTGTTGTGAAACTACAACTACCAGCATGAAATTTGGGGGGAAACACACGTTTAAGTGAATTTTTTTTTTTTTGTTTACATATGCAACATTCATCAACCCCTGTGGGGTATTAGGCTCACTTTATTCCTTGTTACGTTCCTCAAGGGGTCTAGTTTCCAAAATGGTATGCCATGTGTTTTTTTTTTTTTTGCTGTCCTGGCACCATAGGGGCTTCCTAAATGCGACATGCCCCCTGTAGTGCACTTCAGGTCAACTTATGGGGTACCTCCATACTCAGAAGAGATGGGGTTAAAAAAAATTTAGGGGTATTTTCTGCTATTAACCCTTGCAAAAATGTATAATTTGGGGGGAAACACATTTTAGTGAAATTTTTTTTTTTTTTTTTTTACATATGCAAAAGTAGTGAAACACCTGTGGGGTATTAAGGCTCACTTAATTCCTTGTTACGTTCCTCAAGGCGTCTAGTTTCCAAAATGGTATGGCATGTGTTGTTTGTTTGCTGTTCTGGCACCATAGGGGCTTCCTAAATGCAACATGCACCCCAAAAACCTTTTCAGAAAAACGTACTCTCCAAAATCCCTTTGTCGCTCCTTCGCTTCTGAGTGCTCTACTGCGCCCGCCGAACAATTTACATAGACATATGAGGTATGTGCTTACTCGAGCGAGAAATTTGGCTACAAATCTAAGTATAAATTTTCTCCTTTTACCCCTTGTAAAAATTCAAAAATTAGGTCTACAAGAACATGCGAGCGTAAAAAATGAAGATTGTGAATTTTCTTCTTCACTTTGCTGCTATTCCTGTGAAACACCTAAAGGGTTAAAATGCTGACTGAATGTCATTTTTAATATTTTGCGGGGGTGCAGTTTTTATAATGGGGTCATTTGTGGGGTATTTCAAAGATGAAGACCCTTCAAATCCACTTCACACCTGAACTGGTCCCTGAAAATAGTGAGTTTGAAAATTTTGTGAAAAATTGACGCCCTCTGGTGTCTTCCAAAAGTAAAAACACGTCAATTTTATGATGCAAACATAAAGCAGACATATTGTATATGTGAATAAAAAAAAATATTTGGAATATCAATTTTCCTTACAAGCAGAGAGCTTCAAAGTTAGAAAAATTCAAAATTTTCAAATTTTTCATCAAATTTGGGGATTTTTTTTTTACCAAGAAAGGATGCAAGTTATCACAAAATTTTACCACTATGTTAAAGTAGAATATGTCACGAAAAAACTATCTCGGAATCAGAATGAAAACTAAAAGCATTCCAGAGTTATTAATGTATAAAGTGACAGTGGTCAGATGTGCAAAAAATGGCCGGGTCCTAAGGTGTAAAATGGCTGGGTCCTTAAGGGGTTAAAATATAAGGTTAGCTAAACCACACGGCCGATGGAGTTGTGCATTTTTGGTCACTTCATATAAAACTTCAAAACTAATATGGTACCGATAAAAACTACAGACTACATCGCAAAAAATGAGCCCTCATACCACCCCATACATGGAAAAATGAAAAGTTATAGGGGTCAGAAGATGCCAATTTTAAGCATACTAATTTTGGTTCATGTAGTTTATAATTTTTTAAGTATTAAAATAAAACCTATATAAATTGGGTATCCTTGTAACCGTATGTACCTATATAATAAAGATAAGGTATCATTGCTACCAAAAAGTACACTGCATAGAAACGGGAGCCCCCTAAAATTACAAAATGGCGTTTCTTTTTTTATTTCACCCCACAAATCATTTTTTTTTGTTTCGCCGCAGGTTATATTATAAAATAAGTGATGTCATTACAAAGTACAATTGATGACGCAAAAAACAAGCCCTTATATGGGTCTGTAGATGCAAAAATGAAAGTGTTATGATTTTTAGTAGGGAAGGAGGAAAAAAACTAAAATGCAAAAACGAAAATTTGCTGAGTCCTTAAAGGGGTACTCCGGTGAAAACCTTTTTTCTTTTAAATCAACTGGCTCAGGAAAGTTAAACAGATTTGTAAATGACTTCTATTAAAAAACCTTAATCCTTCCTGTACTTATTAGCTGCTGAATACTACAGAGGAAATTCTTTTCTTTTTGGAATGCTCTCTGATGACATCACGAGCACGGTGCTCTTTGCTGATGTTATTATAATGATAAGAAGTCTTTATTTATTGTTGTCTTTAGTGGGATTTGAACCCAAGGCCCAGCACTGCAAGGCAGCAGTGCTAACCACTGAGCCACCATGCTGCACTTAGCATACATCTGCTATGCATGGTTGCTAAAATGGACAGAGATGTCAGCAGAGAGCACTGTGCTCATGATGTCATCAGTGTTCCAAAAAGAAAGGAATTTCCTCTGTAGCATTCAGCAGCTAATAAGTACTGGAAGGATTAAGATTTTTTAATAGAAGTAATTTACAAATATGTTTAACTTTCTGGCACCAGTTGATTTAAAAGAAAAAAAACTTTTTCACAGGAGTACCCCTTTAAGGGGAAAGTAGGCAAAGTCCCTAAGGGGTTAATGTTGACTCTTTTCCCACTTGCTTCTCCACCAATTGATGTTTTTTTCCACCTATTGTGTCTGAAGCTGGTATACGGTGAATTCCAATTGTATACTCTGCCTGTTGAATAATCCTGGAGGTCTCTGTACCACTTTCGTTTTTTAACCGCTTCCAGATCACCTCTATGTTTAGTCAGAAAGTTATTTTGCTTACTCATTAGGCTTGCAAAATCACTGTCTGGTAGAATGTCTTTTAATGTAGCTTCCAATTTACTCACTGCTTTTTTAGCATTGTTAGTATCATGCTGTAGAAACTCGATTTGTAACATAATGAGTTCAAAAGCATACCTGTTTGTGATAGCTTCATACTTATTCCAATAGCCCATGTCATTCACATACGCATTCTCTGTGGGTTGTGTTCTCATCCCTCTTGGGATTCTCTTCGCTTAATAATACTCCACAAGCATGGTTAGATGTAACTGTAAACTTAACAATTTCTTTGTAGCAGATTCATAGTTTCTTTGAACATCAATACTCAACGGAGTGTGTAAGAAAGTAGCGTCCTCAAAGACACTCCCCAATTTCCTGGATATATCAGTATAAGTAAAAACACCAGTAGTCCTAGTAGAAGTATGCATACCAGTAGTAGATATATATGTTACTGTAGAGGCATCCATCTTTAGTATATAAACCCGGGGTGCTCGCTCATAGTCCTCAGGCAGACGAAGAAGAAAAGTAGCACATCTCAACAATAGGGAAAAAAATTGAAAAAAATCCGTAGGTGCACGCAGAATCTGGAGCCCGGGTCAGAGGCTCTTGCTTCACACAGAAAAAGGATCTCTACACAGCACCAATAGTGGCAAATAAATGGTTTTTATTCCATATCAGGTGTCTTAAGAAACAGCAGCGACGTTTCGGTCAGCTCAGCCTGACCTTTCTCAAGCAGTGTACAACTAGTAAATACTACACATTTATAGGGGTATTAATCAAAATACCAAAAACAATTAGAAATGAGCGAACTTTTGAAAAATTTGATTAGGCAGATTCGCTGAAATTTCCGAAAAAATTTGTTTTGGTTTGAATTTATTTGCGGCAAATCTATATAAAAAAACGGCTATTTCTGGCCTACAGAGAGCCTCAATAGGGGTGTAGTACACTTTGCTTTGTTCTAACACACATATGGAGTATGCTGGGGTAGTGAAATAATACTGTTATTCAGTATGACATGCAGATTACAGGCATCGCTATTAGAATCACTGCCACAGAGCGGCACAATGACAGAGCCTGGAAGTGGCATCAGTAATAGGAGACCATGTACGGCTGAATGACACAGTGTGGAGGTGTTGGCAGCATAAGGAGACCATATAGTGGCTGAATGGCACAGCCTGGAGTTGGCAGAAGTAAGAGAACACCATATAGTGTCTGAATGGCACAGCCTGGAGGTGGCTGAAGCATGAGGAGACCATATAGTGGCTGAATGGCACAGCCTGGAGGTGTTGACAGCATGAGGAGACCATATAGGGGCTGAATGACACAGCGTGGAGGTGTTGGCAGTATGAGGAGAACATTTAGTGGCTAAAGGGCACCGCATGGAGGTGTTGGCAGCATGAGGAGACCATATAGTGGCTGAATGACACAGCCTGGAGCTGGCATCAGCATGAGTAGACACTACGGCTTCACAATCCCTAAGATTGAAAGATGAATTTTGAAATTTAAATTGAATATTTATGTTAGCTAGTGCTACCATAAAAATTTTAAGGCCAAGGCCCAGCAGCATCAGTAAACCATATATTGGCTGAATGATACAGCCTGGAGGTGGCTGTATCATGAGGAGACCCTATAGTGGCTTAATGGCACAGCCTAGAGGTGGCTGAAGCATGAGGAGACCATATAGTGGCAGAAAACCATGGAAGGCAAGTCTATGGCAAGGAATTAAATAATACTATCAATCAGTAACAAAGCAAATCACTCAGGCTGGAGTAGGCAATATATATATACACAATAGTAAACAACCAGACAAGGTGAGCAATATAGTAAACCAGTGTCAAGTGGTATCTTGAACCTTACCCAAACATTTTTTTCAGGGAGGTAATAAATCAAATTTTTGTCCTCCCATCATTCCCGGGAGCAATGTAGACCTCTTTTGTAGAGCTGTCAAAAAGGATGTATCTGCCCTTGTTTATCCTCTGCCAGATAATAATTTAACCCCTGGTGAAAAAAGAGCCTTGAACTGGCTCAGTAAAAGAAAGGATCTACATATAACTAGAGCTGATAAGGGGGGAGCGGTGGTTGTCTGGAGTACTTCTGCTTATGAAGTCGAAACTGAGCGCCTATTGCATGATAAGTCGGTCTATTCTACACTAAAAGGTAACCCCACTGTTAGGACGACCGACCACCTCCGCTCCCTCCTTAGACATTTTTGTGAAAAACAGATTATCTCACAAAAAACTGCTGAGAGGTTATTACCCATTAATCCAAAACCAGCCAGATGGTACGCACTTCCTAAAGTACATAAGAATACTTCTAACCCGACAGGTCGTCCAATCGTGGCTGGCATTGGTTCCGTTACGCAGCCACTGTCGTCCTACCTGGAATGGTTGGTGGCTCCCCTACTCAGGCACATTCCTACACTACTTAAAGATACAGGTGAATTGCTCAATGCTTTTAATAACTTTACTTTTCAGGATTCCTATCAGCTGGTCTCGCTAGACATTGAAAGCTTATATACCCGAATACCGCATAGTGCGGGCATACATGCTATGGATACTTTTTTGGCAGATGCCAATAAGTTCACCAATTTCAGGGGTTTCATCTGTGACTCCCTGGAATTTTTGTTAAGCAATAATGACTTTCTTCACGAGGGACAGTGGTACAGGCAAGCCCATGGCACTGCCATGGGCTCGCCTGTCTCTTGTACATATGCCAACGTCTTCTTGACTATGTTAGAAAAGAGGACAGTTTTCTCTAGAGCGAATCCATTTATTGATAACATTGTGTATTATCTCAGGTATGTGGACGACGTCCTGATAGTTTGGGACGGATCTGAGGTTGACTTTCGGGGCTTCGTCCAATATCTGAATAATGCCAATGGTGTAAATATGTTATTTACATATGTCTTTGGAGGCAAGAACATTGAATTTTTAGATGTTAAGCTCAGCATTACCGATAATGACCTACAGACCACAGGTTTCAGAAAGGCCAGTTCCAGAAACACACTGCTACATTATAAAAGTTCTCACCCGAGTTATGTGAGGGATAATATTCCCTATAGTCAATTTTTGAGACTGAGAAGGGTTAATAATAAGGATGAGACTTTTATGGAACAAGCAGAGGAGCTAAAAGCAAGACTAAAAGAGCGCGGCTACCCGTTGAACATCATTGAGGGTGCCTATAAAAAAGCCTTAAACAAGAACAGAAAGGACTTATTGGTGTCAAAAAGAAAAAATAGGAAAAACAAGAAACGATTTGTATTTTCCTTTGCGAATTCTCCCATCAATCAAATAGTCAAGAAGAGTATTCTTGACAATTGGTACTATTTTGAAAATGACGTAGAGCTGGGTGAATTGGCAAGGGAAAAGCCTATTGTTACGTTTAGAAGATCCACCACCATAGGTGATGTCATCAAGAAAAACAAAAGAGAAAGTACTCAGGATGTTAATGATCACTGGTTTAGTCAGATGCTACCCAAAGGCAACTTCGCTTGCAAGAATTGCAATTTTTGCCATTATAATTTGTCCAAAAGGAATTTTATACTTGGAGGGGTTAACATCTTTACTAACCAGTTGATCACGTGCAAGTCTACCCATGTCGTGTACTGTTTGATTTGCCCTTGTAGACGTTTCTATGTGGGCAAGACAAAATTAAAATTATGTACACGTATAAGGGAGCATTTCTATTCACTCCGTACCGGCAAGGGGGCGCCTCGCTTCATCACCCATATGATTGAGCATCATGGTGGTGGAGTAGAGGCGCTCAAGTTTGCCGGCATTGAAAGAATAGTAGCGACACCTAGCGGTGTCGATAAACATACCTTGCTAATGCGCCGCGAGGCCTTTTGGATCATACGCCTCAATGCTATGGGGCCCATAGGTATGAATGACAGGCAGGATCTGTCTGCCTTTTTGTGAATCTTTTTGCCTCCTTGATTTTGTACCACATTATATATGTTGTCAACATGTTTTTAATTGGTTTTGGTGTTTTGGTTTTACCACTATATGTTTTCACCTGTCACCACGCCCCCCCTATTTTACCAATATAAATACATGTCATTTGCGGCAGGTAGGCGTATACCTATTGGCCGGAAGAAGCGTCGTGTTGTGACGCGAAACTAGTCGCCTCCTGTTGTATACCCCGCGTCTAAGGGCGTGCGCCCTTGCTCCCCGCGTGTCAGTGACTTTTTATCCTGTCATCCACTACTGGTGATTAATAAAAGGATCTGAATTTTGCATCTAACTGGGTGAGTGCGACTTCTCTTCTCTTGTATATAAAGGATAATTACCCAAACATATGCCGAACCCCTACATATGTTTCGCTCCGTTGAGCTTCCTCAGGGGGCGTGGCTAACTACGGGTCATATCCGGCCTTATATTGTATTACTGGGCCAATTACATTCATCCATGCATTCACACCTACCTAAAGATCCAATCATACGTACCTGTACATCTCAAATAAGGTGCCAGGATAGTTGTATCCCATCCAGATAGCGGCCGTTCACGCGAGACCACACGCCGGCCGACATCACGCGACAAAAGTCACGTGACCGGTCAGGCGCGAGATCCCGCGAGAACGCCGCCATCCAATGATGTCCCACTAGTAATAGTGAGAATATATATAATAGGTCATTATCTGTGTGTGATCAGAATCCCGTCCGGGTAGCGGCAATTCACGCGAGGCCCAGGGACCGCCTGAAATCACGTGATGCATGTCAATTTTAGGAACTGTCCAGAACAGCATATGTTTGCTATGGGGATTTCCTTTTACTCTGGACAGTTCCTAAAATGGACAGAGATGTCAGCAGAGAGCACTGTGCTCATGATTTCAGCAGACAGCTCTGCATTTCAAACGGAAAATAATTTCTACTGTAGTATTCAGCAGCTAATAAGTACAGGAAGGATTAAGATTTTTTAATAGAAGTAATTTACAAATCTGTTTAACTTTCTGGCACCAGTTGATTTAAAAAAAAAAAGTTTTTCACTAGAGTACCCCTTTAAAGGGGTATTCCGCCACTAGACATTTTATCCCCTATCCAAAGAGGATAAGATGTCAGATCGCCGCGGTGCCGCTGCTGGGGACCCCTGGGATCCCCACTGCGGCACCCCGCTATCATTATAGCACAGAGCGAGTTCGCTCTGCACGTAATGATGGGCGGTACAGGGGTCGGAGCATTGTTACGTCACGGCTCCGCCCCTCGTGATGTCACGGCCCGCACCCCTTTCCATACAAGTCTATGGGAGGGGGCGTGGCGGTCATCACGCCCCCTCCCATAGACTTGCATTAAGGGGATGGGCCGTGATGTCATGAGGGGCGGCGCCATGACGTCACGCGGCTCCGTCCCCTGTATCGCCCGTCATTACGCACAGAGCGAACTCGCTCTGTGCTGTAATGATAGCGCGGTGCCACAGCGGGGATCCCGGGGGTCCCCAGCAGCGGGACCGCGGCGATCTGACATCTTATCCCCTATCCTTTGGATAGGGGATAAAATGTCTAGGGGCGGAATACCCCTTTAAAGTGTCATAGCAATAAGTCTGAATATTTATGTCCCTGCAAAGTTTTTACTTTTTAATTCATTTGAAAAAAATTCTAACATTCTGTCTTCACATTTTCATTATAAGGTATTGAGAGCAGATTGACAGGGGAAGACTTAAAGGTGTACTCCGACTTAGGGGATAAGATGTCTAATCATGGGGGTAGCATCGCTGGGGACCCCCACGATCTCCGCTGTGGCACCCCAGTAATCGGGTGCACAGAGCGAACTCAGCTCCGTGCCGGATAACTGGCGACTACAGCCACCATGCCCTATATCTACATCTATAGACATGAATGGAGAAGGTGTGGCTTGACGTCACGAACATGGAAATTTCAAGCAGTGGGACCCCTGTGATGAAACATCTTATCCTCTATCCTTTGGATAGGGGATAAGATGTTTTCTGGCGGAGTACCCCTTTAACATACCAAAATGTAAAGAAAGTGAAAGTGTCCAAAGACTTTTTTGTAGCTCCCTCTAGTGGTGGGTGACTGCTGGTAGACATCTTGTTTGCTTTTGAATCTATGTAGGGGAGTTAATGCTTTGCATCAGAAATACAAAGGTATTTAGAGAAAAGCAATGGTCTTAAAGAGTAGAAATGCTTTTCTATTTATGGATATGAAAACACATATAAATCTATATTTATTGTGTCACTTTCAGTAAAAAAAACCTCTGACATTTTTTTGTTTTAAATTTATTTCCATCCCACTAATCTCATGTTAATCTTTACTTCCAACATTGAAAATGTGAAATCTTTTTCTTCAAACCGTATGACAATAAACTGCAGTGGGAGGCAGCTGGCTCCTCATCACGCCATTCTTGGCACACTTTGATAAATAGTGGAGATAGAACTCATATGTGCTGATAATTGTTTTCTTGTTTTATCCATTGTACCCGCCAGCTACATTTTGTCAACGTGCTAAAAGGACCGGTACTATTGACTAAAAAAGGTATTGCTGGTGTGCCAGAGATATTATGTAATGATTTCCATAGTTTAGCTGAATAGCCTTTTGTAAAACATTCCATAGAGATCATCTTGTTCTATGCTGAGAGATATTGGAAAAAACAAGTAAATTGATGTTCAAGCACGGAGCATAGAAAATGTGTTTCTTAAAAGGAATTTTTAGTTGATTGTAAATCAAGAAAAAGGGAAACAAGGTAAATGTTTAAAAAGGGAAGTATCTAGGGACAGGCTGGTCAGGATAGCACCAACAACTAATTTTTTTTGACCAGGACATTTAGAACTTAAAGGGGTACTCCGGTGCCTAGACATCTTATCCCCTATCTCCCCAGCGGCAAGACTCCCGTGATCTTGCACGCAGCACCCCAGTTAAAATCAGTCCCCGGAGCATGTTCGGTCCGGGTCTGATTGCTGGCGACTATGGGCCGGCGGCGTGTGACATCACGCCTCCGGCCCCGTGTGACTTCACACTCCGCCCCTCAATGCAACCCTATGGGAGGGGGCGTGACAGCTGTCACACCCCTTCCCATAGGCTTGCATTGAGGGGCGGAGTGTGACGTCACACGGGGGCGGAGGCATGACGTCACACACCGCCGGCCCTGTGGTCGCCGGTAATCAGACCCGGAGCAAACATGCTTCGGGTACCTGATTTTAACTGGGGTCCTGCATGCAAGATCTCGGGGGTCCCCAGCGGCGGGACCCCAGCAATCAGGCATCTTATCCCCTATCCTTTGGATAGGGGATAAGATGTCTAGGCGCCGGAGTACCCCTTTAAACTTTTTCCCTGGTGAAAAAAAAGCCTGGATACAACCCTGGTGAAAGTACAACGTGTGCACAGATATAAGCAGGGAATCTGGTTTGATGTTAATGGGATAATCAGGAAGGAGGTAAACTGCAGAAGATGCCATTTCCTGGAATTCATTCTCCTTTGCCAGCCACTAACTTGCTACTATTTTTCACAATAACATTTTTTGCATATTAAGAGCCATAACTTTTTTCCCATTGACAAATATGTATTCTTGAAGTAAAGGTCGTATCTATTAGAACACAGTGGGCCTCATTTACTAAGCTTAAGCCAACCAGTTTTGTCTGGATATTTTGGCGCAGACTGTCTGTGACATGTCTGCGCCAGTGTGCACCTGGAAAATCCCACAAACCCAACATTGCATTGCGAAAAGCCGAAAAGGGGTGTGGTCTGTCACAAAGGGGCATGGTCAGACAAAACGGGGCGTGGTTTCACAACCCGACCAATTTACCATTGAATTCACAGAAAATCCTATGGATAAATGGCTGGAAATTTCCACCTAGAAAAAGCTGGTCAGAAAATGTTCCTGACTTTTCCCAATAGTAAATAGAGAGGAATCCTGCAAGTCTGGTACAATATTTCCCACTAGTAAAAACCCAATACTCTTAGTAAATGAGGCCCAATAACCTGGAATCTGCCCAGTTAGATGCCACAGCCGCTAATGACTTGGCATCTAGGGGATTTAACGGATGGGATCAAAGTTACTTCAAAGCTACTCATCTACTGGCAGCAGGTGTGATAACAGTCACCACCTACTTCCTAAACTTGATCCACAGTCTCTGACCTAATATTTATTGATCTGTTTGTCAAATGTTAGGACAGAGTTAAAAAGATATTTCTCATCTGCTATAGTAAATATTATGGGGAAATTTATCAAAACCTGTCCAGAAAAAAGGTTCAGATCATTTCTTTCATTTTTGAAAAGGCCTGTGAAAAACTAAAGAAGCGATCTGATTGGTTGCTATGGGCAACTCAGCAACTTTATCTCTGGACAGGTTCTGATAAATCTCCCCCTATATGTTTCTATGTCTTAGCTGCTGAAAAACGTGACGCATCAGAGATGCTGCAGGCCTCTGAGAAAGGGATCAAGCTACGTCATACTAATTAAGTAGAGCAAAATTCCTACCTTTTTAACCCTTTAATGATGCAGCGCTTTTACATTTTTGCGTTACATTTTTTTAAAAATGTTTTCCTTTTTTGTCTTAAAATCCATAAATATTCCAATTTTTCATCTATAGGGCTTGTTTGCAGGACTTATTGTATTTTTAATGACATCACTCATTTTACCACAAAATGAATGGTGAAGCCCCCCAAAAATTATTTCGGTGTCCAATTTTAGGGGGTTGTGTTTTGCCGTAGTGATACCCCACCCACCTCTATCAGGTGTATATAAGGTGGTTTGGATGTTTCAGATCCTGCAATGCCTGCTGATCTATTAACACAGAGGCATATTCATAGTGTAGGGTCCGTCCCAAATGAGATCACCTTACTGTGGTGGGACGGTCCAAGCTATTTGGCCGCCAAATTGCAAGCTAAGTATCTCACTATTTCATTACTACACCATAGCTGAATAGCTTCTCATGTTGTATCTATATACTCATGTTTTATCTATATCTTTGTGCTAGCAGTGTGCTGCTGTATTCTCCTGTTGCTGTATATTTAGTCCAGCAGCCTGCACCTGTAAGCCAGGTCCGTATAATAGTTTGGAATCAATAGTGCTGGCCAACTTATTCTTTTTTTGTATCTCATATATCTATCTGTCTCCTATCTATCTCATATCTATCTATCTGTCTATATCTATCTATCTGTCTATGTTATTACTTTGTTTTGCTTTGTGATTAACAGAAAACTTTTTACTTGACTTAAATAAAAGTTCACATTTTTCACTATCAGTTATTGTAGAGTTAATAAGACATTTTATAGTGTGGATGTAATAATCCATAAAATAGCAGAGCAGTCATTTTCCATTGTCATTAGTTACATCCATTGCTGCTGTTACGTCCTTGAACTTGTGACTCTATAAATAGCTGCTCCTGCTAACAGCACCTATGATGTGTATTTAGTTAGTTCCTGTTGACATGGAAAATGCTATGCAGTCACAACTGGCAGGAACCTTCGAACAAGCAGCCAAAGAGATTTAGATGTTGCTAATGGCAGATTCTACTCAGCACATGTTCAACATGGAGATGCCATGATTTGGCAGTTTTGTCATCAACAATATAGATGTGCAAATAAAAAGGCTATAAAATGAAACAATCCATAGCTGATATTATGTTTTATACAAAGACACTGGATTCATAGATTACACCGCCATGATAGATTAACCCCTTAAGGACCCGTGGTTTTTCCGTTTTTTGCATTTTCGTTTTTTCCTCCTTATGTTTAAAAAATCATAACTCTTTAAATTTTGCACCTAAAAATCCATATGTGGCTTATTTTTTGCTCCACTAATTCTACTTTGTAATGACATCAGTCATTTTACCTAAAAATCGACGGCTAAATGGAAAAAAAATCATTGTGAGACAAAATTGAAAAAAAAAAAAACGCCATTTTGTAAATTTTGGGGGCTTCCGTTTCTACACAGTACATTTTTCGGTGAAAATGACACCTTATCTTTATTCAGTAGGTCCATACAATTAAAATGATACCCTACTTATATAGGTTTGATTTTGTCGTACTACTGGAAAAAAATCATAACTATATGCAGGGAAATGTGTACGTTTAAAATTGTCATATTCTGACCCCTATAACTTTTTTATTTTTCCACGTGTGGGGTGGTATGAGGGCTCATTTTTTGCCCCGTGATCTGAAGTTTTTAGCGGTACCATATTTGCATTGATAGGACTTATTGATCTTTTTATTCATTTTTTCATTATATAAAAAGTGACCAAAAATGCACTATTTTGGAATTTTTTTGCACGTACGCCATTGACCGTGCGGTTTAATTTATGATATATTTTTATAATTCGGACATTTCCGCATGCGGCGAAACCACATATGTTTATTTTTATTTACACTTTATTTTCACTTTTTTTGCAGTGTTATAGCTCCCATAGGGACCTATAACACTGCACACACTGATCTTTTACATTGATCAGTGGTTTCTCATAAGAAACCACTGATCGATGATTCTGCCGCTTGACTGCTCATGCCTGAATCTCAGGCACTGAGCAGTCATTCGGCGATCGGACAGCGAGGAGGCAGGTAGGCAGTAACTACAACTCCCAGCTTGCACAATCAGCTAAAGTGCATGCTGGGAGTTGTAGTGGTGCATCTGCTGGTTGCATAACTACAACTCCCAGCATGCCCGTTGGCTGTCGGTGACTGCTGAGAGTTGTAGTTTTGCAACAGCTGGAGGCACACTGGTTGTGAAACACTGAGTTAAGTAGCAAACCAGTGTGTCTCCAGCTGTTGCATAAATACAATCCCCAGCCAAAGTAGTATGCCTCCAGCTGTAAATTTTTGTCTTTTTATTAGGGATTGTGAAGCTTTGGTGCGTACTCATGCATCAGCCAACTCCAGCCTGTGTCATTCAGGCAATATATGGTTTACTGATGGCGCTACTGGGCCTGGGTCTGGGAATTTCAAATTTTCCCATAGGTAGCACCCGCTATCCAAAATCTTTTTCAAAAATGTATAAAATTGTTGTGTTTTTTGGGGGGATTGTGAAGCTCTGCTGTGTACTCGTGCTTCAGCAAACTCCACGCTGTGTCATTCAGGCAATATATGCTTTACTGCTGTTGCTGTGGCGGCTTGTTGGATTTGGTCCTTCGTACCCACACAATGGGGTCCAGGACACTCAAAGTTTGTTTTAATTTTCAAATAAAAAAATGATGGCGCCGCTGGGCCTGGGTATTTCAAATTTTCTCATAGGTAGCACCCACTATCCAAAATCTTTGGTTTAAATTTATTAATTCATCTTTTAATCTTAGGGATTGTGAAGGCCTAGTGCCTACTAGTGTTGCTCGCGAATATTCGCAATTCGAATATTATTCGCGAATATCGCATATTCGCAAATTCGCGAATTTCGCGAATATAGCGCTATATATTCGTAATTACGAATATTCGTTTTTTTTTTGTTTTTTTTTTCTTCACAGTACACATCACAGTGATCACCCCTCTCTGCTTCCAGCTTGTGTGGTATAAAGAAGGCTGTAATACTACTGTGTGAGACTGGCTCGCGAAAATTCGCATATGCGAAAATTAGCATATACTAATGTTCGCATATGCGAAGTTTTGCGTATGCTAATTTTAAATATGCTAATATTCACATATGTTAATTTTCGCATACGCGAATGTTCGCATATGCGAAAATAAAACGAGAATATAACGAATATGCGAATATTCGCGAATATATGACGAATATTCGTCCATATATTCGCGAATATTCGCGAATTCGAATATGGCCTATGCCGCTCAACACTAGTGCCTACTCATGCTGCAGGCAACTCCGGGCTGTGCCATTCATCCACTATATGGTCTCCTCATGCTGCCAACACCTCCATGCTGTGTCATTCAGCCACTATATGGTCTCCTCATGCTGACAACATGTCCATGCTGTGTCATTCAGCCCCTATATGGTGTCTTCATGCTGCCAACACCTCCACGCTGTGCCATTCAGCCACTATATGGTCTCCTCATGCTGCCAACACCTCCACGCTGTGTTATTCAGCCACTATATGGTGTCCTCATGCTTCAGCCTCATCCAAGCTGTGTCATTCAGCCACTATATGGTGTTCTCATGCTGCCAACACCTCCACACTGTGCCATTCAGCCACTAAATGGTCTCCTCATGCTGCCAACACCTCCATGCTATGTCATTCAGTCACTATATGGTCTCCTGACACTGATGCCACCACCAGACTCTGTCATTGTGCTGCTGTGCGGCAGTGATTCAAAAAGCGATGCCGGTAATCTGCATGTTATTCTGAATAACAGTATTATTTCACTAACCCAGGACACTCCATATGCGTTTTAGAACACAGCAAAGTGTCCTATACCCCTATAGGCTGTATGTAGGCTAGACATAGCCTTTTTTAATATAGATTTGCCGTGAAAAAATTTGGATCGAAACAAACTTTTTGGGAAAATTCGGCGAATCAGCCAAATCAAATTTTAGAAAAGTTCGCGCATCTCTAATCCTCACCACAAAAATCAGCATTTGAACTTTGCAAATTAACATATAGACAAGCCTGATGCATTTTGGAAACAAGTTCTGTGGACCTATGAGGTTAAAATTGAACTTTTTGGCAGAATGAGCAAAGGTTCGTTTGGAGAAGAAGGGGAACAGAATTTAATGAAAAGAACCTCTGTCCAACTGTAAAGCATGGGGATGGATCAATCATGCTTTGGGGTTGTATTACAGCCAGTGGGACAGGGAACATCTCACGAGTAGAAGGAAAATGGATTCAATAAAATTTCAGCAAATTATGGATGCTAACTTGATGCCATGCCACGTTAAAGAGAGGATGGCTTCTACAAATGGATAAAGATCCTAAACCCACCTCAAAATCAACAGGGGATTACATCAAGAGGCGTAAACTGAAGATTTTGTCATGGCCTTCAAAATCTCCTGACCTCAACATAATTGAAAATCTATGGATAGACCTTAAAAGAGCAGTGCATGACAGAAAGCCCAGAAATCTCAAAGAACTGGAAGACTTTTGTAAGGAAGAATGGGCAAAGATACCTCAAACAAGAATTGAAAGACTCTTGGCTGGCTACAAAAAGCGTTCACAAGCTGTGATACTTGCCAAAGGGGGCAGTACAAGATATTAACTCTGCAGGGTGCCCAAACTTTTGCAGAGGTCATTTTTTTGTTTTCTGTTATTTTGAAAGTGTAAATGATGGAAATAAAATCTAACTTTTGTTGACATATTATAAGAATGTCTAATCTGTAATTTGATGCCTTTTGGAGGTTTTTCCATCTTCCCTTGGCTTCTTTATGCACATTAATACACATTTTTACCTGGGGTGCCCAAACTTTTGATCGCCACTGTACCCCATATTTTTTCTATGCCCTCTTCTCTGCTAAACAATCTTCCTATCAATAGGCCCAGAACTGTTATAATGCCCCTCTTGGTGTCACATTAAGCAAAACGGCAAGTAGCTAGGTAGTCGCGTAGGTAGCTAGCTAGGTAGGTAGCTAACTAGAAAGCTACAGCAACAGGAGAAGACAGCAGCACACTGCTAGCACAAAGATATAGATGAAACATGAGTATATAGATAGAACATGAAAAGCTATATAGCTGTAATGCAATAAATGAAGATATGAAACTATGAAATTGTGAGGTACTTAGCTTGCAAATTTGGCGCCAAATAGCGTGGACCGTCCCACCACGGTAAGGTGACCTCATTCTGGGACAGACCCTACACTGTGAATATGCCTCTGTGTGAACAGTACAGCAGGCATGCAAGGTCTGAAACATCCAAGGCACCTAATATACACCTAATAGAGGTGGGTGGGGTGCAGGAGCCAACATGGAGGTAGCCACTCCCCCGTATGTGTAATACAACCAAAGAATAAGTTGGCCAGCACTATTAATTCCAAACTATTGTAAAAACCTGACTTACAGGTGCAGGCTGCTGGGCTAAATATACAGCAACAGGAGAATACAGCAGCACACTGCTAGCACAAAGATATAGATGAAACATGAGTATATAGATAGAACATGAAAAGCTATACAGCTGTAATGCAATAAATGAAGATATGAAACTATGAAATTATGAGGTACTTAGCTTGCAAATTTGGAGCCAAATAGCGTGGACCGTCCCACCACGGTAAGGTGACCTCATTCTGGGACGGACCCTACACTGTGAATATGCCTCTGTGTGAACAGTACAGCAGGCATGCAAGGTCTGAAACATCCAAGGCACCTAATATACACCTAATAGAGGTGGGTGGGGTGCAGGAGCCAACATGGAGGTAGCCACTCCCCCGTATGTGTAATACAACCAAAGAATAAGTTGGCCAGCAATATTAATTCCAAACTATTGTAAAAACCTGGCTAACTAGGAAGCTAGGTAGCCAGGTGTGTAGATAGTTTGGTAGCCAGGTATGTAGATAGGTATCTAGGGGTAGTTATGTAGGTAGCTGGAGAGCCAGGTAGGTAGGTAGCCAGGTATGTAGGTAGATAGCTATGTATGTAGGTAGGTAGCTAGATAGTTATGTAGATAGGTAGCTTGTGAGGTAGCCAGGTATGTAGGTAGGTAGCCAGATTTGTAAGTAGTGAGGTAGGCAGCTATGAAGGTAGTGAGGTGGCCAGGTATGTAGGTAGTGAGGTAGCTAGGTATGTAGTTAGGTAGCCAGGTATCTAGGTAGATAGCCTCCTCAGATTAGCCCCCCAGTAGGCAAGTAGTCACCGCAGATATATCCCCCAGTAAACAGGTAGTGGCCTCAGATTAGACCCCTGAGTAGGCAGGTAGTCCCTTCAGATTATAACCCCACAGTAGCCAAGTAGTCCCCTCAGATTATCAAATTAGACCCTTCCCCCCCAGTAGGCAGGAAATTGCCTCAGATTATTAGATTAGACCCTCCCCCTTCCAGTTGGCCAGTCCGGCCCTGCTGCCTGCTGGGACCCCCTGTGATCTCCGAGCCGGCATCCCAGCGTTCTGAACTTTTATGTTCACAATGCCTTTGGGTGGCCATGGTCATGATGTCACGCCACACTCCCTCCATTCATGTCTATGGGAGGGGGTGTGGCAGCCCCAGATTGCTGGGGTGGAGATTGTGGGGGTTCCCTATGGCCTAACCTCCCACGCTCAAACATCTTATCCCCTATCCTTTGGATAGGGGATAAGATGTCTAGGGATGAAGTACCCCTTTAAGTGTGCCTAATGTCCAGTTTGTGCATAAATTACATCCACTATCGAAGAGCTTTCAGTCAGATCTGGAATCTCATACTATAATGGATTCAGCTTCCAACAAAAGATATATATGAGCTTATTTAAACCATTGTTAAAATGAAAAAGCTGTATATGCTTGGATTACTTTAAAAAAAGAAATTCCTTTCTGGCCAAAGAAATTCCTCATGCAGCAAAGACTTCTCTTAAACAGCATGTCTCTTCTAAGCTGCTGACAAAACATCGCCACTGGACAAATCACTGCTTACATTGTGTTACTGCTTATTATGTCCAATTATCATCTTAAAAAAAGGAAAAAATTTACTTCAAGAAAAACATAATTGGAATCAGCGAGTGTAAATATTTTACCTCCTCTGTTCCGTTACCCTGTATGATAGCTATTGTTTGGCGAGAAATCGTAACCTGTCATTATGATCTCCTTCATTAGATTTTCTTTTTGCAAGAAGGGGGAAAAAAAGTAATATTGCAAAGGCAACAAAGGGGCTTTATATTTATGTGTATTGTAACAGGATTAACCTCCACTTTTATGAAGAATTGTTAGAAATATTTGTCTCTGTAGTTAGCAAATCTAAAGTATAAGGGATTAAATAACATGACAGAACAATAGGTATGTAAAATCTACGTATCACTGGTTCCGCTGTGTCCCAATAACCAACAATGACCCCTTGATTAGGTCATATGACAATCACAATCTTTTTTTCTCATCATACTTGTGGTGTTTTTAACACATAAAAAGCAACATCACATGATACCACATCACAAAACACTGCAAGACTGAAGAGAGAGAACAAAAGGCATATGGAGATGTATAGGCTAACTTATGCTCCACTAAGTAAGACTATATGCAAAGTAGCTCTTTATCAGAAGGAAAAGACCTTACTCACTGGTGTCCCCTATTTGAAGGCAGAATCACTGAAACTAAGTGTTTTGCTTCTTTTAAAACCTTGGGGAGCATAAATGATCTATAAGTCTCTACACAACTTTTGGTGCTCTCCTCAAGGAGAAACATCACTTCCTCTGTTCTACGACAAATGTCTATCTGCTGGACAGTCAACCCCTGCTTTGTACTGATGAGGGGCAACAACCCTGCAACAGCTGCCTATCTATACAAGAGTAACTTTACTTTTTTGTGAAGAGATTTAGCCATATTCATAAAATCCCCATAAATCTTTAGACTGGGTTTACTTTGTACATTTTTTGTGGTTATGATATGTTTAAAAAAAAAAAAAAAATTACATTTAAAAACTAATTGTACCATGCATGTCTGTTCTGCTTTAAGGGTCAATTACATTCTTGAACATTTTTTTTACCTGTAAAAAATGCACTGACATTAACTACATTGCAAAACAGCATAAATTCATGATAAAATGCATATGCTTTTTGAAATGTCTTTTTTTTACTGAATTTAAAAATGCAACATAACTGCTAAAATAGCACCATGTATACCCAGCCTTACATTTGTATACTGTCAGGGACCGGCCAGGAGACAGGGAGAGTGAGCCCTAAACTGACCCTAAAACCACTCTCCCTGCCTCCCTGCCCATCCACCCTAAACGGTGGTTCGACAACTGGACGCCAGTCTTTACCTGAACTAAAATGCAGGGTCACAAACCAGAAACAAAACAGGAACATAGAACTCTATAACAGATTAAGTTCAGAGGACACAGATCAGTGAGCAGCACAGGAGACGCTATGGATCAGCGGTAATGAACAGAGGACACTATAGATCAGCAGACATGAACAGAGGACTCAGTGGTCATGAACAGAGGACACTATAGATCCATGGTCATGAACAGAGGACACTATAGATCAGTAGTCATGTACAGAACTTCAGAGATCCGAATAAAGAACTAATAAACATGTAGAGTTCAAAACCCCAGACAGGAAAACGGATAAGTCAAAAGACTTTAGGAACAGACAGGAATATAGCATAATCCCCCAGAACATCCAGTAGACACAAATTCCCCTTGACCAGAAACAGGGATCTATCGCTAATCAGGAATATTCGCATTCCCTATGCAAAACCTCCAGTAGACAGGAAGTCCCCATGGACAGGTAATAGGGATGCCTTGATACACAGGATATATTAATGGAACACTGTTCACACTGAACACAAGACAGGAATAATCGCAATCCCTTCAGAACACCTCCAGTAGACAAGGAGCCCCATGGAGCGGTAACAGGGATGCCTAAATACACAGGATATATTCATAGAACACTGTTCACACTGAACACACAAACTGGACACTCCACTATAGGAGTAGCCATCAATAAGAAATCCAAATAGACTACTGGCCAGCGGCACATTCCCCCGTCTGGTCATGATTCTGGCCCAGTAGGATAACAGAAATATAAAACACAGAACTTCACATAAATGGATACAAGAGAAAACACAGTGTGAACAGACACATAGCAGAAAGGATAAACAAATCCTAAAACCGACTAAACAAACACAGCTTAGGCCGCATTCACACCACATTTTGTACATATGGGTGCCGGATCCGGTGGGGGGAGGGGCTGGATCAGCCCGTGACTCCATTTACTTTAATGACCTGACCGGAGTCAAACGGTGACTCCGGTCGTCTCAGTTTTGACCCATATGTGGCCTCCTAGTTTACTACGGTTTTAGGTCCGGTCCAAAACCGCATACGGGTCAAAACAGAGCCGACCGGAGTCACCGTTTGACTCCAGTCGGGTCATTAAAGTAAATGGAGTCATGGGAGCGCCCAGTTTGCCCCTCCCCCCACCAGATCCGGCACCCGTATGTACAAAACATGGTGTGAATGCACCCTTAAAATCCACTAGGAGCATGCCATCTAACATGGCTAAAAATAGAAAATACAAAGTGCATGCTAAAACAGAGATAGTAGATTAGATGCTCAAACAAAGAGTGTTTCACCAAGCCTCAATTAGCAGCATAGCCAGCATGTTAGCAAGTCAGGATGAAATGAAGTTAATCACCAGCCCAGAGGCTAGACTGGGCTGATTTTAAATAGACACACCCTAAAGAGACTGAGGCTGAAAAAGCCAGAGACATTAACTATTCCCTGACCAGAGAACATAAAATTGTTCACACACAGTGAATCCAATAGCTGTGTGTGAACACAGACCAGGACAGACATGACATATACCCTCTTAGATTAAACTGCTAGCTTAAATACTCAATAGACCAGCAAACAAACTAGTTCCATACTAGCAATTAAAGCAATACCCAATTGATTTAATTAATTAAAAAAAATATTAACAATAATAATAATTATTATTATTATTATCAAAAATAAGACTTTGAATCCCCACATTCTGAACCATCAAACTTTTTTTTGTATCTATTTTTCCAAATAGGCTTCTCTATAGGACTTGAAAGCACAAAAAATTGCATGTACAAAACTACACTGAATAAAAAATGCATCCAAAAACACAATTAAAATGCATTTAGAAAGAAAAAAAACAGGATACATCACTATATGAAGAAGCCATTAAGCCCACTGCAAAGTTATCCAGTGATTCGTTATGATCTGTGGGGAAATTGGATAACAACTCTGTAAGCCCCCCTCACAGCACTACTACTGGAGAAAGTAAGAATTACATTTTTCATATCATAATACAGTATAGCATATGTACCTGTGTGTAACGGTTTTCTCACAATTCTTCTGTAATTATCATCCCAATATTTATTTTTAACAGAATACAAAATGACTGTTGTCTCAAATGTTTCCCAAGTTGCAATGTGGCCAAGACCTGACTCACTAGTCAGCTGATGACAGGGAGCCTGTCTGCTTCAATGGGTGGAGGAATCGCTTGGTGGGAGAGAGATCAATCTGCAACTAATGCAACAGCTGTAGACACCCTGATTGAAAACCACAGGTCTTTTGAATGGATGCAGCTCATTTATGTTTTCATCGGTGGGGTGGCTGATGTGTGGGAGGGAGGGAAATGGAACTATGGGATTTATAGGCAAAAGAAGAAAACTTAAACAGGAAATACCAGTTCACAAAAAGCTAGCCACAGTATTATGGTAATCTCACAACATAGCCATTTAGCTCCAAGACAAGTGCAAATCCTTCCTAAGCATGTCCATTACTGCCTGCCAGGTACGTACTAAAATCACCTTATGGGGGATAACCCCTTTAAAGGCCTGTTCATGCAATGGATGGATGTAAGGGTCCTCCAGAGACAAGGGAGATCAGGATTTTTATTTTATTTTTGTTACTTTTAGGCAGCACAGGCTATTAGATACTAATGCAGATGATATTGTATAGCTCTGTGCTTACCTGTTTCAGCTGATGTGGCAGGCTTGAGTTTGTATCCATACTGATTGCATTATTGAAATACATACATTTTTCATGGATCCTCTGGCTTCGCAATCTAATTAGGCTGCTGGCAAAGGAGTTCAGCAAGGTCAACTGATTAGACTCATAAGTGGGATGAGGTCAGTTCACATTATATGCCATTTTGATGTTTTTATTTTATTTTATTTAAAGCAGTTTTTTTTGTAGAGAAATATTACCCTGAGCTGAAAAGGATTTGACATACAATCCCAATCCCAATGTGTTCAAATGTTGAATTTTGACTTTTTTATAAAAATTTTTACACATTTGTACTAAATAACAACAATTTTGCAGTGACTTGGGAAAAAATTATGTAAAAAAAAACAACAAATGCAACAATGTGTGAACAGCACAGCAACACAGTAGAGATAAAGTTGGGAGAGGATCTTTCTGGGGGCTAGTAGGAATGGTCTGATGGATGCAGTTGTGCAATAATAAAACAGATAGTGCTGTAGGACTAATGGTGGGTGTGCCATAGAATATAATAAACCTGGAGTGCTTCTTTAACTCAGGATTCCACAATATTCTAAATCAGAAAACTGTTTTAAGATTTCACAATGAGAATTTGTTATAATCCTTGTGCTCTATGGGTACATCAAGAATCTAGTTGTCCTCTGGTAAATGTAATTTTCTCATATCATCCTTGGTATGGTGACATGATCATGAAAGGGCATGCTTGACACTTGTTGCATTTCTTTCATGCTTAAAATGTGCTGAGGGCTTTCTATGTGTTTTTACAACTCACTGACCTGGAACATTTATCTTATACTGAAGCTTTTGTCTTCAGCTACTTAACTGTGTCAATAAAGTGGTCATGAGCGGGATGAACTTTCAATTGCGAGGTACTACCGGAGAGGATTTTTTCACCATGTATCAAATTGTTTGCAGCCAAATGTCTAGGTTATATAAATTAAGTGCACATGGAGGTCATGTAGAGGTCTCATCTCAATTGGATCTGCCAGAATCCATGTTCATATTACATTTCAGAGTATTTAGAATTTTCATGCTATAGAGCATTAAGCCATCTTCACACATGATATTTTTTGTGAACTTCAATGATTTTTGAGTTTTGATTTTTATTTAACTCAGGTCCTGTACATAAATCCATAGGAAAACATAAAAAACACCATCTTTCTCCCTCTCCCACTAACCCTGAGACCCTGAGATTGTATCTATCGATGCAATTCGGGCAATGGAGGAGCCATTCTCGCAAGTAGAGTTGTTTGATGCTATATCTACCATGCCTGCAGGTAAAAGCCCAGGCCCTGATGGCTATACAGCCAAGTTCTATAAGATCTTGCGGGAAGATGTGGCCCCCTCGTTGCTCGAGGCGTTTAACTCCATGTCTAACTCCCCTAACATTTCCTCGTCCTTTTTGAAAGCATATATAACTGTGATCCCTAAATAGGGTAGGGACCCGCTTCTATGTCCTAGTTATCGCCCCATTTCTCTACTTAATTCGGACACCAAATTGTACGCTAAATTAATCGCTAATAGACTGTCCCCGTACGTGCCTTCCCTAGTCCACCTGGATCAAGTCGGCTTTGTGCAAGGCAGAGAGGCGAGGGACAATACCCTTCGTACCTTCTCTTTGATACATCAAGCACGTGAACAGAGATACCCGTTCTTCCTCTTGTCTCTAGATGCGGAGAAGGCTTTTGACCGGGTGGACTGGGAATTCATGTTTGCCTCTTTATCCCAAATAGGTATAGGTCCCAACATGCTCTCCCGCATACAAGCACTATATACAAGCCCCCAAGCTCAGATTAGGATTAACGGGCATCTCTCCTCCCCGTTGCATATTGGAAATGGCACGAGGCAGGGTTGTCCCCTTTCACCGCTACTATATGTTATCTGCATGGAACACCTGTTAATAGCTATACGAAATAACCCAAATATAAAGGGGATTGCTCTGCCCTCGGGCCATCACAAGTGTGCGGCGTTTGCAGATGACTTGTTGCTCTACCTCTCTTCACCACTTACATCTCTCCCTTCTCTATTGTCAACTATCAAAACATTCTCAGCTCTCAGTAATTATAAATTAAATTCATCAAAATGTGAGGCACTCAACATTACTTTGTCCCAGACAATGGTTCGCTTACTACAGACCTCATATCCATTCAAGTGGCAACATCACTCGATCACTTATTTAGGAATTCAAATACCATCACTTCATACGGAAACTTTTAAACTTAACTATACACCACTCTTACAAGCGTTGCGAGCGGATCTATCCAAATGGGAGAAGAAAGACTTCTCCTGGATAGGAAGAATAAACATCCTTAAAATGAACACTCTACCCCGCCTCCTATACCTATTTTCCACAATTCCTATAGCCCTGCCCCGCACTTTTTTCAAAGAATTAATCTCCCTACAGAATAGCTTCGTATGGAATCGTGGACATACCAGATTGGCGAGACATGTGCTGGTCAGGAGAAAAGATGAAGGAGGACTAGCCCTCCCCGATTTCCACTCTTACTATTTAGCGACTGTACTCAATCGAGTTCTAGACTGTTTTCATCATGTCTCTGATAAGCTAATGGTTACAGATAGAACGGGACATTACAGGGAGCGACCTTAGATCAATCCTGTGGAGCCCCCCAATTAAATCGGCTAGGGGAACCATCAAGTATTCTCCGCCGGTTCTGACTTCTATTAGTCAGGCAACCAAAATGTATCTATCTCGGACACCCCTCTACACCCCAGATGGACCCTTAATGCCTTTATTCCTAAACTCAATATTTCCTCCCACACAATTTCACTCCTCGTTCCTATCCTTTAAGGCCAGGGATTATGTTACATTTCGATCTCTCTTGAATGATACATCTTTGAAACCCCTCTCGGTAATCATAGACGGGACAAACCCAACCACGGCCCACCTTTTCCAATATTCCCAACTCACACATTTCTATGCCTCCGCTAAAAACATCTGGAAACTTCACAGACCTCTAACTGACTTTGAGAAACTGTGTACAAGAAGCTCTCCGCTATCTCATGTAATAAGCTTACTTTACCCTCTCTTACTTAAGAGGACGACATCCAAACCTCTCCCATTCAAAGTGGGTTGGGAAAGGGACATGGGCCACGCAATCTCAGATTTAGACTGGACACAGACCCTGCTACGATGCCATAAAACCTCTGTGTCATGTAAAACCCACAAAATTAACTATAAAATCCTTTCCAGATGGTATAGGGTCCCAACGTTACTGGCTAATATGTACCCGGGAGCATCGGATGTGTGCTGGAGATGCACTGGTGATAGAGGCACCATGCTGCATATATGGCTCTCATGCCCTAGACTAACTTCTTATTGGTCGAAGGTTTTAGACATTATTAAACGTATCACATCGGTGGGTCTCCAGCGCACACCTGAGACTCTTTTACTATCGATTTTCCTGACATCGCTACCCAAGAACACTTCACGTCTAATCTCATTCCTGTTGATAGCGGCCAGAGCTGTTATCCCGAGGTTGTGGGGGTCGGTCTCGGTACCTTCAATCTCCTCTTGGCTACTTGACATATCTAAATTACATAGAATGGAGGAGCTGATGACCGACTCCCCCAGCCAGCTAGCCAGGTATACTGCGATCTGGTCACCTTGGCTAACCTTTGTATCCTCCCCGGAATATGAGACTTTGTATCTTGCCAACTGATATACAAACACCCATTAGAACCCCTGTCTATACCCAGTGTACTACCCTTTTCCTATCGACATGTATTTGGACATGTACACTTCTATTATACATACCCTTTTTTCCTATGGGCACTGGGCGCGGCAGTGATTCCGGTGTGGTTTGGCTTGTGCGGTAAGTTCTTGATATGTCTTCCATGGTCCCTTCTTCTTCCATGTAACTCTTCCTTCGTATCCCCTATGCCCCCCCCTTTTTTTTCTCCTCTACTTACCCCTACGTCTCTATCCACCTTTCCTTTCCTTTCCTTCTCTTTTAGTTAAGTTTAAAATGTTATTTAATTCGCCAGACTGCTTGATACCACAAGTTTTGACACCTCTCATTTACCCCATTTTGATTCCGATTAGATACAATACGGAATCTCGTAGAAGCTTTTTCATTATGGTATCTAAAGATTATCACTACCTAGTTAAGAGAGGCATTTTCTGAACAGACATTAGTCCCCACCATGTATATTGTAATAATACCTAGATAGTTACATGACTGGCAGTCTGTTACAAAGAGAGTATTTTCTACACATACTATGCTGTGGGCAAATTATTATACAACTCTCCTGTTAAATGATTATTGTGTTTTTGTTATAATGCACATTATTCTAAAACTGAATAAACTTTTATTTGAAAAAAAAAAAAACACCATCTTTACAGCATATTGCATTTTGACAAAAATGAAACAAAAAACAAAAAGTACATTCCTTTTACATTCACTGTTGGATTTCATGAAACATCTGACTGCACCATATTTGGGCAAACATATGCTGGGAAAAAGACATTGTACACAGATTTTTTTCCTAAAAGTGCAGTAAAAAATCCCAATACTTTTGTGGTGTAGAGGCATGGACTCTACAAGACCTCTGAAGATGTCCTGTAGTATTTAGCATTAACACATCAGCAGCAGATCCTTTGAGTCTTCACTTTCTTTTCCACCAGAACCCATGATGCAGTTGAGTTTTGAGGAATCATTTTTTGCAGTGTGACATGGAAAGGATCCTGCCGCTGTTAGGAAATACCAAGGAATGCTGAGTAATGTTAAGGTAAATGGTGAATCCACATGAATGCCAGAAACAACCCAGATCTCTCACCAGAAGATTACCCAGAGCATAATACTGCCTCTGCTGGCCTAGCCCCTCCGGAAGCCATTTATTCGCACTTGGCCTAAATATATATGAATTCTCCAGATATGGTGCAATTAGATGTTAGACAGCTACAATCTATTATAGAATTGGTCACTAGAGACAAGCATATTGGAAAAATTTGCTGTGTTGTCCATTCTGAGATAGGCACATTTCATATAGACTTGTATTTCCCACAGATAAGACAATGGGGACTGAAATAAGGATCTATATTAAAGCAATTCTGTTTTTATTGTCTTGTAAGTGGGAAATATTTTTTTTTTGTCATAGAGAATTTTTCTGCTATCAGATTTTCCATGTTTTGTTTATATTTATTATGCTCATTGATTTGATCTTTTGATTCGGCATATGTTAGAGATTTTTTTTAGAATGTAAAAGTTGTCCCATGACAGTCTTGGTGACATATCATTAGTACCTGATGGGTTCTCACCACTGTGATCAATTATTATAACAAAGTAGCAGCTATAATAAGAAAACTCTGTGCCACTTTGCCTGTTCACTAGTCTTTAAGATCTTGGGGATGCAGGGCGTACGCATATACCTGATCCCTAAGGACTCAGGGCGTACCTCTATGCGCTGGTCCAGTTTAATGGGTTTAAACTGTTCTAACTGGTGGAGAATGGGTTAAACCCAGTGCGTCCCGGTTGCTACGGGCAGCCAGAACCCACGGTTAATACCGGCATGGACGATCAGGCCGATGCCTCACATTAACCCTTTCGATGCCGTGATAAAAGTTGATTGCGGTGTCTAAAGCGAAAGTAAAAGAATCCCAGCAGCTCAGCGGAGCTGATCGAGACTATCGTGATAAAATCGCAATGTACCAATCAGCTTACTAGACCACGGAAGGGTCCTCATCTGCCTCTTTGTCATCTGATCCACGATCTACTGCACCATGCCTGCGGAGCAGGCTAGAGCAGCAGAGCGCTGGTTACACTGATCAATGCTATGCAATGGCATAGCATTGAACAGTGTATGCAATCAGAAGATTGCATGTTTTAGCCCCCTATGGGGGCTTAAAATAAAAAAAAAGTGTAAAAAAAATTAAATAAAAGTTAATTAACACCTTCCCTATTAAAAGTTGAACTCACCCTCCTTTTCCCATTTTTTTTAAATAAAATAATGTAATAAGGAATAAAAATAACCATATGTGATACCCCCAAGTGCATAAATGTCCAAACTATTAACCTCTTAAGGACCCAGCCATTTTACACCTTAGGACCCGGCCATTTTTTGAACATCTGACCACTGTCACTTTAAACATTAATAACTCTGGAATGCTTTTAGTTATCATTCTGATTCCGAGATTGTTTTTTCGTGACATATTCTACTTTAACATAAGGGTAAAAAAAGATAGTAACTTGCATCCTTTCTTGGTGAAAAATGTGAAAATTTTATGAAAAATTTGAAAATATTGCATTTTTTTTAACTTTGAAGCTCTCTGCTTGTAAGGAAAATGGATATTCAAAATATTTTAATTTTTTTTCACATATACAATATGTCTACTTTATGTTTGCATCATGAAATTGACAAGTTTTTACTTTTGGAAGACACCAGAGGGCTTCAAAGTTCAGCAGCAATTTTCCAATTTTTCACAAAATTTCCAAACACACTATTTTTCAGGGACCAGTTCAGGTTTGAAGTGGATTTGAAGGGTCTTCATCTTAGAAATATCCCACAAATGACCCCATTATAAAAACTACACCCCCCAAAGTATACAAAATGATATTCTGTCAGCCTTTTAACCCTTTAGGTGTTTCACAGGAATAGCAGGAAAGTGAAGGAGAAAATTCACAATCTTCATTTTTTACACTCGCATGTTCTTGTAGACCCAATTTTAGAATTTTTACAAGGGGTAAAAGGAGAAAATGTATACTTATATTTGTAGCCCAATTTCTCCCGAGTAAGCACATACCTCATATGTCTATGTAAAGTGTTCGGTGGGCGCAGTAGAGGGCTCAGAAGGGAAGGAGCGACAAGGGGATTTTGGAGAATACATTTTTCTGAAATAGTTTTTGGGGGGCATGTTGCATTTAGGAAGCCCCTATGGTGCCAGAACAGCAAAAAACAACACATGCCATACCATTTTGGAAACAAGACCCCTTGAGGAATGTAACAAGGAAATAAGTAAGCCTTAATACCCCACATGTGTTTCACGACTTTTGCATATGTAAAAAAATAAAATAAAATTTCACTAAAATGTGTGTTTCCCCCCAAATTTCACATTTTTGCAAGGGTTAATAGCAGAAAATACCCCCCAAAATTTGTAACCCCATCTCTTCTGAGTATGGAGGTACCCCATAAGTTGGCCTGAAGTGCATTACGGGCGAACTACAATGCTCAGAAGAGAAGGAGTCATATTTGGCTTTTTGAGAGCAAATTTTGCTCGGGGGGGCATGTCGCATTTAGGAAGCCCCTATGGTGCCAGGACAGCAAAATAACCCACATGGCATACCATTTTGGAAACTAGACCCCTTGAGGAACGTAAAAAGGGGTACAGTGAGCATTTACCCCCACTGGTGTCTGTCAGATCTTTGGAACAGTGGTCTGTACAACATTTTTTATTTGCACAGCCCACTGTTCCAAAGATCTGTCAGACACCAGTGGGGTGTAAATTCTGACTGCACCCCTCATTACATTCCGTGAGGGGTGTAGTTTCCGAAATGGGGTCACATGTGGGGTTTTTTTTTTTGCGTTTGTCAAAACCGCTGTAACAATCAGCCACCCCTGTGCAAATCACCTCAAATGTACATGGTGCACTCTCCCTTCTGGGCCTTGTTGTGCGCCCCCAGAGCACTTTGCGCCCACATATGGGGTATCTCCGTAGTCGGGAGAAGTTGCATTACAAATTTTGGGGGGCTTTTTTCCCTTTTACCTCTTGTCAAAATGAAAAGTATAGGGCAACACCAGCATGTTAGTGTAAAAAAATTATTTTTTTACACTAACATGCTGGTGTAGACCCCCAACTTCACATTTTCATAAGGGGTGAAAGGAGAAAAAGCCCCCCAAAATTTGTTAGGCAATTTCTCCCGAGTACGGTGATACCCCATATGTGGCCCTAAACTGTTGCCTTAAAATACGACAGGGCTACAAAGTGAGAGCGCCATGCACATTTGAGGCCTAAATTGGGGATTTTCATAGGGGTGGACATAGGGGTATTCTACGCCAGTGATTCCCAAACAGGGTGCCTCCAGCTGTTGCAAAACTCCCAGCATGCTTGGACAGTCAACGGCTGTCCAGCAATACTGGGAGTTGTTGTTTTGCAACAGCTGGAGGCTCCATTTTGGAAACAGTGGCGTACCAGACGTTTTTCATTTTTATTGGGGAGGGGGGCTGTGTAGGGGTATGTGTATATGTAGGGTTTTTTACTTTTTCTTTTATTTTGTGTTAGTGTAGTGTAGTGTTTTTAGGGTACAGTCACATGGGCGGGGGGTTACAGCGAGTTTCCCGCTGCGAGTTTGAGCTGCCGCGCAAAATTTGCTGCGTCGCAAACTTGCAGCCTGATACTCACTGTAAGCGCCTGCCCATGTGAATGTACCCTGTACATTCACAGGGGGGGACCTCCAGCTGTTGCAAAACTACAACTCCCAGAATGCACAGTCTATCAGTGCATGCTGGTAGTTATAGTTTTGCAACAGCTGGAGGCACACGGGTTGGGAAACACTGAGTTAGGAAACAGACAATGTTTCCCAACCAGTGTGCCTCCAGCTGTTGCAAAACCACAACTTCCAAACATTCTCAGGCATGCTGGAAGTAGTAGTTCGGCAACATCTTTAGAGCCAGATGTTGCCGAACTACAACTCCCAGCATGCTTGGAGTTGTAGTTTTGCAACATCTGGAGGACTACAGTTTGCAGACCACTAATACAGTGGTTCCCAATCTGTGCCCTTCCAGATGTTGCAAAACTACAACTCCCAGTAAGCCAAAACTGTCTAGGCATGCTTGGAGTTGTAGTTCTGCAACATCTGAAGGGCCAGATGTTACAGAACTACAACTCCCAGCATGCCTGGACAGTAAGGGCATGCTGAGGATGTGTAGTTTTGCAACATCTGGAAGGGCGCAGTGGTCTCCAAACTGTGGACCTCCAGATGTTGCAAAACTGCAACTCCCAGCATGCCCAGACGCCAAGGGCTGTCTGGGCATGCTGGGAGTTGTAGTTTACAGGGTCCCATTACAGCAATGCATGTCGCTTTACGGCGACGTGCATTGCTGTAAAGGGCCCGACCGTGGCTGAAGATCAACTCACCTGTCGCCGCCGCCGCCATCTTCCTCGCCGGGATCCGGGTCTTCAGGGACGAGGTAAGTACCGGGGCCGGTCCCCAGCACTCCCCCGTCCCCCGCCGCGTCCTCCGGTCTTCCTCCCGTCCTCTCCGGACTTCAAGGGGCCGGGCAGGGCGGGAGGAAGTAACCCCCCCCCCACCTGCGATTGGTCGGTTAACTAACCGACAGATCGCAGGGTATAGGAGGAGGTGGCCGGTTTGCCACCTCGCTCCTATACTTCAGCATGGTCCTGGCTGTCTGTGACAGCCGGGATCATGCGAAATTACTGGGCGGTCGGGTCCCAGAGACCCGATCAGCTCGGTATCGCCGCAGATCGCAAGGGCGATTTCCCTTGCGACGTGGCCCCCCTCGGCGTTTGCCCCGGATGCCTGCTGAAGGATTTCATCAGGCATCCGCTTCCGATCTCTGCCCGGCGCGCGGCAGAGACCGGAAAATGCCAGGGCGTATGGATACGCCCTGGGTCCTTAAGGCCCAGGGTGTGAGGGCGTATCCATACGCCCTGGGTCCTTAAGAGGTTAAAATATAAGGTTAGATAAACCACATCGAAAAATACCAAAGTCCAAAATTGTGCATTTTTGGTCACTTCATATACCATAAAAATGTGAATAAAAAGTCCCATCAAAACAAAAATGTTACCAATAAAAACTACAGATGACGGCGCAAAAAATTTGCCCTTATACCGCCCGTACACAGAAAAAAAAAGTTATAGGGGTAAAAAGATAATAAACACCAAAATATCAGAGACCAAAGTATAAATTTAGAAAAACGGGTTTAACTTTATTGAAACAACATGACATATAAAAACATATAAAAAACATGTAGAGGATGGCAAGATGGTTTCACAGGAAAAAAGATGGGAGTATGAGAGGAACTGTATATCCAAGGGAAGTGTGCAAATCAAGTATAACTTATAGTTATGGTAGAATATTAATAGTCAGCCAGGTATGAAAATAAATTAGCCACATGGGGAATTACAGAAATGCATGGCAAACATGGTACCGATGCATAGGTACAAGTATAACATATAGCATGAAAAGCAAAAGACAACGGACATGCACCTAGTCTGGATACCTCTCACCTCCACGTACGTTTTCGCACAGTTCCGATCCTAAGTGCTGCGGGTGGCCCCCCTCACCACTGATCGCTTCACTCCCCGCAAGATGCCTGTTATTGGTTCATCTGTATGAACCAATAGCAGCTATTGGTCACTGGTTGGCTTCAGGGAGGCTTGGATGTGCAGCAGAGCCAGCCTCAGTAAACTGTCACAGTGCCCTGTGGCGCTGTGACAGTTTATTCTCATCAGGTACAAGTACTTGGTGATGCGGGAAGTCATCCCAAATCACCACGTACATGTACCTGATTTTGTGGGAACAGATTAATAAACATGCTGATTGTTTGGAATGAATACAGAGTGGAATGCTTTCGCAGTCCTAGCTTTGACAGCCCATGATGCCCTCGGGATGTGTATAAGGCATACATGCCCTTCAATGTACAGCATACACACCTCACTAATATTTTCTCCCATTATTAAAGATAAGCTTACAGCCATTTGACTGATTTTATAAATTGTCAGCCAAAATATAAACCTACATATCTCAGGAATGGGAGAGAGTATCAAGAAACTGTAAAAAGGAGTTTGACCAAGGTCCCCTAATCTATTTAATGATAGTAACATCTCAATATTTTTTAGGTTGGTTACAGGTCTTCCTTAAAGCATTCTTAGAGGGACAGTGATCAGCCTAAAACATGTTTCTTTGCAACTCTGTGCCAAAGAGGCTGTATTTGCTTGGATTTGCACATACATTTTAGTAGAATTCTACATAGTTTGCAAGTTACAGTGTCCAGATATACTATTCCTGCTCCTGACCCTACATACAAAACCAATTGCTGGGCCATGTGATATCCCTAAAGGACTACTATTCCCACCTAGCCGGTACTACAACATCTATCCTCACCTTGAATACTATACATTGACCCGTATTTGTTACTTACTAGCTACCTCTTTCTTTACTGAGTCAAAAAGAGAGTTGAAAGTTACCAAATAAGCTAAGAAAACAGTCTGTCTATCTAAACTCCATCTATCTAAGAAACCATATTTTTTGGACATTTATCCATTCAGACAATTCTAGAACGTTTAGAATTTTTTTGCATATTTTCTATGAACACTTGAAAGATGCATATTTTTATAGCTGATACCCTTAAGATTTCAAAGGAGCAATATAGAATGTTTTCTGTGTGAGGACATTAAATCTTCTATATGAATTAGATTGCAGTTTTTGAAGGATGACCTTTTCAGCATCATAAAAGGAACGGAGGTGCTGAAGCATTTAGAATGTAAATGCTTTCACCAGGGCACTGATAATTTGATGAACACAGCTATCATTTTTTTCTCTCCTATGGCTGTAGATTAAATCTCAGACGTTTAACAATTCTCCATGAAAAATAAAATATGCCATGCAACTTTTTTCTAAGTAATTCTAAGTAACCCTTTATTTTTACAGTAAATTTATTCTGTTACAATTTCAGAACAGTGATTACATGAACAAATAAATCTTCATTGAAAATAAATCTACTTTGAAAATAAATTGACCGTTCTGCAGAAAGAATGTTTTAACCTTGTAACCAATGGTAGGACTTTAAGTTGAATACAAATACATAACATTGGGATGTTGTATAACTTAAAAAAGTCAGCATATAGGCTTTATTATCCTCAACTGGACGACGTTCAGTGTTCTCAGTAAGACAGGAAAGGAACAAACACTAAATAGACTCTGTTTGAATATATATATATATATATATATATATATATATATATATATATATATATATAGGATTGGGGTTTAGATCATTTTTGGCTCCTCTTTTCAAATACACATTTTAACTCTGGAAATGTCAGAAACATATTGGCCATGATTAAGAGCTAGATTTTTAGCTTAAAATGCATCAGAGTTTCTTTTTTTTTCCCTGTTGGTTGACGTTATTTTGATTTTATCCTTTTAAAGGACATCTGCAGTGTACAAAACTTATCCCCTATCAACAGGATAGGGGATACGTTTTTGATTGTGTGGGGTCTGACCGCTGGAACCCCCCGCGATCTCTCAAACGGGGCACCTGCATTGCCGCGCTGTGCACTGGCTAATGAGCGTAGTGTCGACCTCACTGAGGTCAACCGTATTCCCCCTCCACGCCCCCTCCCCATACAGCTCTATGGGAGAGGTGGGGAGGCACGAAGGCTGCCTCTCCACCTCTCCCATAGATATACATGGAGGAGGCGTGCCGGCCGCAATGTCATGCTGCAGCTGGCATGCTTCCTGCATGGGAGAGCCACGGCATAGTGCTGTGGTTCTCAGGGGTCAGACCCCCCCGCAATCATACACTTATCCCCTATTCTGTGGATAGGGGATAAGTTTTGTTTGCTGAAGATGTCCTTTAATGCATACCTAATAAATGTAAAGTTTTATCTTATCTTCTGACCCTGGAAGAGCTATAATTCATCTGATTTTCATCAAGTATGTCAGATCCATAGTCTGCTCTGTACTGCTGTAGTATGCTTTGTCATTCGAAAGCTGTACATTCAAAAATTATAAATACTGACAGCATATGAAGTTAATATTCTGAGAGAAATGTCTTTTGAGAGAAGGGTCCTCTTGCTATCTTGGTGTTTTAATAGTTCATAAATACACTTCAGATATCAACAACCAATTGCTTTTATATAGTAAATACACAAGGAAAAGTGTATAGAGCAGTACAAGGACCTTGGTGCGTTGATGCACCAACATGATAGAGTTAATGCTGGCTATCTGTAAATCTGTCTCAATGAACGTAATGTCTGGACAGGCAGGAAAGACAGCCCGATTCCAAGCACTAGGAATACAGGCAGATGTGATGCTGGTGTAAAAGATCTGCAACAGTTAGTAGCAGAAAGAAACTACAATAGATGGTCAGCAGTAGCCAATTCCACCCCAAAAAGGGTTATATAGCCTCGAGCTGAAGTTGTTCTAAAAGAAGCAGGATGAATTGCAGGCTAGATATAGGCTCAGGTAAAAGGAGGAAGGTTTTTCAAAACTACAACCATTGAGTGGGATATAAAAAAATAAACATCTACTTACCTCCATCGCTCCCACAATGCTTTCAGTGTCCTGCTCAGGTCCCCTGCAGCGATCGTCTTTCTGAGCTGCAGTGTGACTGTTGTCCCTGAAAAGCACCCAGGCCCAATATGGCACATATTTACGCTCGGCAAATCACTAAGAGGCAGCATGACACATTGGGCCCAAGAACCTTCTGGGCTCCACATGTTACCTCTTTAAGTAAGTTGGTGGATCTCTTATTTCTTCATTCCTTGCAGGTCTCTACCCTCCCTCTAGTTCACTTTCATCCAGGTTTATCTTTTTTCAGTCTTCCATCAGGATGAATTTACTAAATGTATCTGTGTTACTTAAAACATCAGCTTCGAAAGATCACAATTTCAGTGTGGAAGTGTCTTTCGTTTCTAAAATAAACTGAATAGCAAATATAACACAAGCTGCACAACAACTCTTCATTGCCCTTCTCCACCTAATCCTTTTTTCACAATTGTCTTTTTTCGATTACTCTTAAACGAAACTTTGTCTGAATGTTGTAAAATTTTCTACAGGAACATTTTACACATCAATAGTTCAGAGAGTGAAGTAAAGCCAATTGGTAGTACATGATAGTTGAAATCATGTGACAAATGGACATTGGAATAACAAGTAAGGCAACGCTAAAGTTTTTTTTTTTTTTACTTTTGCATGGTGCAGACTCTCTCCTCGCTTCACCTTTTTCTGCACTTTTGCAGGGATTTTGCTGTCATTACCTGTTATGTCCGATCCACCTAGTGGTAAAGTTAACTTTAATCTCACTGGGGGGGGGGGGGGGGGATTAAACATAATAATAAAAATTGGTTCCTGGTCAGTAACATTTCGATAAGTACTTGGGTAAATGGTCCTGTTCCTGGGAGTTACATCTAAGCAGACACTGCTATATTGTAAAAACATCAACATTTACAGAGGAGATGGCATTGCAACATTTTAGTTTCATTCAGCACAGAGACTAAAACTATGGATTTATGTTTGTTTTAATCTTACACTCACACTTGCACTGGTAATCTATTTTAGGGCCATGTTCACACATTAAAAATGCCTGTCTTTTTATGATTAAATAATCTTATACTTTTATGATTATAATAAATCATCTGTTATTGCAAAAATAAAGTAAATAAAATTGGCATAAACAGCTGTTAAATAAATACCACATTTTTATTTTCTGCCGGTTTTAAGTAAAAAGAAAAAAAAAGAAAGTGTCAGAAATACAACGTTTTAAAAATCATCTGTAAGATGTTGAAAAGGGCAGATTTTTTACATGCAAGTCTTTTTTTTGTTAACGGCTGAAAATAACAGCTAAAAACAGTGCAGAAACAGAGCCTAAATTAGAGTAACTTATATCAAAAGCACCTGTCAGATCCCACAAAAACAAAATGAGACTGTTGTATGTTACTCAGTACTTCATCCTGATCATGTACATATCATTTTTATGTCTCTATCACCCATGTTTTACAAAAAAATTGCATGCTTGGAGTTGTAGTTTTGCAACAGCTTGAGGCACATGTTTGGTAAAACTCTGTGTTATGGCTGTGGCCTGCAGCCTTGTCCATGACCCTTGGACATGCACATGCTGCTGTGGGACTCATCAATGACCCAGGAGGTATGGGAACCCCTAGTTGTGGAATTTTCAAAGGCAGTTTACTTTAAAAAAGTATATTAGAAAAAGTTTTGTTTAGCCAAGATGTTTTCAAACAGCAGAATAAAAAAGATAACTCTAAGAGTCAATCAGAAATTGTATCACAGCCCTTGTAGACCCTAGTAATAGATATTGTTAAAACTTATAACTTTAATGATGTGCCTTAAAATTAAGATAATTTACATAAATTGTGACTGCACGCTAGTGACACAAAGAGAAAAATATTAACTACCACAACACCTGAAAAGAATCTCTGTACAAGCCCAAAGTCAATCCTGACTAATGGACAGGTTTGAATTCAGATACAGTCAGTGGTAAGCTCAGAGTTATAAGCCGGTCTCTCAGGAAAAACAGACCGAAATACACACCTGAAGCCTACAATGTCCCCTGGATAGGGTCAGAGTAACATACAATAGCATCAAGAAATCACTCTACCACCTCTTATGCATCATCACGCTCCATATAGGCACAATACAGGGGCATTTGACTCACCACCAAATGCAGGTGTTTACAATAAATAATAACACCTCTTGTGCAAAATACCGTGAATAAAGTAATGATAAAAAGAGAACATTACAGTTTTTTGCCCTTTCGTTCTGACGCGTTTCCCCCCATACTCTCTGGGTTTCTCAAGGAACATATGGGCAACTTGTCCTATTGATATGGACAGGTGTCACAAGATGAGGCTCGCTCAAGGATAATGCCAATATGCCTGCACAAAACAAGAGCATACTGAGTTTGCACAGAGGAACAACAGTAATCTTACATAAAGAACAGAAGAAGCAGTTTTTACATACCTCGTTCACTAATGCACCACATACATGTCAGGTGTGCGCCCCGATAGGTATTTTATTCCACACGCCTGCAGCACTGATATGGCTGTGTATGTGTTTTATACCTCGCGGCAAACGCCGGCGAGAACTTCCGGTGTCGCGGTGATCACTTCCGGTTCATCGCGTCCTCTGAACACAGCGTCTTCAGCATATTTTTATGATGAGAATCACTGCTATTGTTTATATTGCTACATGACCTACCCTCAATAGCTAACCGATTTGGTGTTGTACATCCGCGGCACACATTATGAAAGATGCCGTGCGCCGCTACGTCACAGCGCACGTGACGTGTGTCAGTGCCGTCCAATGGATGCCATAGATGACGTATCTACAGTCACATCATGTAAACAAAGACACTTGGGTGCTGTTTGGATATCGGCAATAACACAAAGCCGACCGCACCGTTTTTAAAATAACTACTTAGTCATCTGGTGTATGTGTGCATTAAAGGTACCCGGTGTTAACTCCCATGGCAAACAACTCTCACTCCTGGTTTATCATTATGCAGGTTAGTGCCATATTAAGTTAACAGGTAAATGGCGGAGTGGACCAGAGCTATTCCTAATGATAGAAAGAGATAACATTTATTATATTCCTAACGGGATAGATCATATCTTAACTAATGGATACAAAGGCCTATAATGGTTGGCAAAAGATAGCTAGTTAGGGACTAGGTAAGTATCTTCAGAAATCTAAACCTAGGGTGTCCTAGTATAGTTCTATAATAACACAAGCTAACTATCAATGGCCATATTGGTCTCCAATAGGTGGTATATTATATTATACCACAGATGCTTGAATATCTTAAATATTTGCCCTCCAACTGTTTGTAGATTATTTTCCCCATGCTTTTAGATGTTCAGCGTGGATGATGTGGGTTCAATATCTATCATAGAAAAAAAAGGGAAAATAAAGGCCGGAAACAGAAGTGCCCCCTAACATGCTATTCCCACACCTCTGTCCTTGCCTTTTGAGTGACCCACCTCCTTAACAGGGTGGCCTCAACCACAGTGTCATTCCCTACTCTCGCTGGGCCCTCATAGGTATCTCTAAAGGAGGATACAGGGATAGTCATAAAAAGACCCTAAACCTTGGTCCAGAACGCCATCCACATGTCAACCATAATTCACAATATTAATATTAATGATGATAATGTAGATAAAAAATGCAGAAAAAATGCAGATAAATCAAATACAATTTAGATACTATGGGCAACCCATAGTAGGGGAAATGTCAATAAACAATAACCATCCACATTCCCCATCTCACTAATCATTCTGACCAGAAAAACCCTTAAGTCTATTCAATAAAAACCAAGAAATTTAGACTTTCATTCAGACCACGTGGATTAACAGTTTTTAGTCTGTAAATTCATTCTGTTTCCTTTCTCAGAATTTTGTTGTCAACATCACCTCTCCTATCATTTGCTTGAACAACTTCTATCACCTGAAATTTAAGGACTTTTGGATCTCCATCATGTACCTCCCAGACGTGTCTCGCTACAGTAGTATTGCAATGATTTTGGATGTCCCCCAGATGTTCACCTATCCTCCGTCTCAATTCTCATGTGGTTTTGCCCACATAGCTGAGGGGACAAGGGCACTTACACAGGTACACTACTTTAGATGTTCTGCAGTTAGCAAAGTCCCTGATCATATACTCAATTCCAGTTTTGTCGCTACTGAAAGTTTTTTATTTGTCTATGTATGGACATGCTACTCAGTCTCCACTGCACTTGAAGGTACCGTTGGTTTTCTGTTAAGTCACGATTCAGCGGGAGATGTAGATTGGTAATGACTGTGTACTAGTCGGTCTTGCAGAGAATTACCTTTCCGGAACGTGAATGAAGGATATTCCGGTAATACCTCCTTCAAGTGTGGGTCTGATCTCAAAATCCAGCCTCAAAGTAGCAGCCTAGAATATTCTTCACACAGTCAGATGTCTCATCATATATCCCAATCATCCTGATCTGTTTCTCTTTCTGCTGCGAAGAACGAGTCTTAGGTGTATGTAAATCTGCTTTATTGCTCTTTAGGGCAAATTTAAATGCCCCCAGAAGTACCTGGTCTGGCTCCCCGAAGTACCTAAGATCACCTGTTTGTTTGATGAAGTCCTCAGTGTCCGAGCAATTGCGTCTCAGGCCCAAGTATTGTCCCTTAGGTATGCCTCGCTTAAGTGGGACAGGATGATGACTGTCCCACCTAAGCAGACTATTAGTGGCCGTGTGTTTACGGTAAATGCTCGTTGTTAGACCACCCCTACCGTCTTTTTTGATGAGCACATCTAAGAAGGCCAGACAACCCAAACTGCTCTCCGATGTAAACCGCAGTCCAATAGGGTTTGTGTTAAGTGAGAGTACAAACTGTTTAAATGACGTCTCTGTGTCACTCCACAATATAAAGACGACATCTATATATCTGCCCCAGTACAAGATGTTCGATGTCAGGGGGTCACTCTCTTCTCCAAAAACAATATTATCCTGCCACCAACCCAGAGTCACATTAGCGTAGGTGGAGGCACATGGGTTCCCCATGGCTGTGCCCCTGAGTTGGTGGTAGACATGATGATCAAATAAAAAGTAATTATGATGTAACACAGAATGGAGAAGAGATAACACAAACTCACTGTGTTCCTGGCACGCGACACCTCTCGACCGAAGATAATGCTCTGCTGCTCCCAGACCCCATTCATGGGGTATGCTGCTGTACAATGCCTCCACATCGATTGAGGCAAGCAGAACGTCATCATCAACCGTTAGGCCATCTAGTTTTTGGAAGAAGTCGGAGATGTCCCGTATGTAGGAGGGTAGTGCCGTTACAAACCTTCTCATCACATCCTCTACATAAATGCCACAATTCTGAGTCAATGAAGATACACCCGACACGATAGGCTGGCCTTTAAGGGGCCTTAGCCCCTTGAGCACCTTCGGTAATGCATGAAAGGTGGCAACTTGTGGTTTGTTATGCAATAGAAACTTAAATTCATCCGCATCAATTAATCTCCTATCTAGGGCATCTACTAATAGGACCTCCAATTCAGCAAAAAATTGATCAGTAGGATCACAGGACAAAATGGCATAACCTTCTTTAAGTAAGTCTAGGCACATGGTCCTATATAACTCTGTGGGCAGAATTACTAAATTCCCCCCCTTGTCTGAAGGTTTCAATATTATGCTCGTATCTCTCTGAAGAGTTTGTAAGGCTAGAATTTCCTGAGATGTAAAATTATTTTCTAAATGCAATGATTTATTGGAAAGTTTTTCAAGTTCCTCCTTGACCAATTTCTGGAAAATATCAATGGCCGGTGATTCAGTGGGTGGAGGCATTCTCGTGCTTAGTTTAATTGTTGTAAATGCACCTGTCCCTGATTCTTCAGCTCTAGTCTCCGCTAGATTTGCCAATAGTCTGACATCATCCAGTTCCGATCTGGAGATGCCCAGTATCTCACTCTCATTTTCACCTAGGAGACAAAAGTACTTGTACCACCTTAATTTTCTCAGGATCAAATGTAGATCCTTCACCCACAAGAATACATTAAACCTATTAACCGGTGCAAAAGAAAAGTCCTTACAAAGAATAGAGGTTTCTTCATCGGTCAGAGTACTATTAGTAAGGTTAATGATACAATGTTTATTTATCAGTTTCTCTTTTCCCTCAGGCCATATGCTGGCATCTCTAAAAAAGAGGAGGAAGAGGCTGAGGGCGACGAGGAGCAGAGGAAGCAACTGATGGTACACCAAGAGTCACTCCCGAGGAGCCTGATTTTGTTTGCTTGCTATCGGAGTGACTCCTTGTATGTCCCTTTAATGTAGTTTGTTTCCATCCTCGACCTCTTCCCCCACTGCCTCTACCACGTCCTCTATTCACTCGTCTGCTGTCAGAATCTGGTTCAGATTCGACCTCCGAGGAGGAAATCTCACGCCTCGATGTAACTTTCCAGAGATTGTATCTCCCAAAGTGACCTTAAGTTATCTTTATACACCTTATATAGCTTGTTAAAAATTGTCTTAAGAGAGGGGGTACTCAATTCATCAGAAAAGTAACAGTACGACAAAACTTTTTTAGCATCACAGAAAAAGTTCTCTGTGTCAATAGGTACAGTCAGGAAGTTAGCCGTCTGTACCCTCACAGAATTACTTTATCATTACTTTATTTAGGGTATTTTGCACAAGAGGTATTATTATTTATGGTGAACACCTGCATTTGGTGGTGAGTCAAATGCCCCTGTATTTTACCAATATAGAGCATGATGATGCATAAGAGGTGGTAGAGTGATTTCTTGATGCTATTGAATGTTACTCTGACCCTATCCAGGGGACATTGTAGGCTTCAGGTGTGTATTTCGGTCTGTTTATCCTGGGAGACCGGCTTATTACTCTGAGCTTACCACTGACTGTATCTGAATTCAAACCTGTCCATTAGTCAGGATTGACTTTAGCTTGTACAGAGATTCTTTTCAGGTGTTGTGGTAGTTAATATTTTTCTCTTTGTCTTGCAAGCGTGCAGTCACAATTTATGTAAATTATCTTAATTTTAAGGCATATGATTAAAGTTATAAGTTTTAACAATATCTATTACTAGGGTCTACAAGGGCTGTGATACGTTTAGCCAAGATGTACCACATATAAAAAGTTTTTATATCTGACAGTACCCATTTAACCCCTTATTGACCTATGTCATGCATGTATGTCATGGGTCGGGTAGGATACATGTCATAACCGGCAGATGCCCGCTGCAGGCAAATTGTTTCATGCCGTGATCACAGCATTCAAGCATTAACCGGTGTTTTTCCATTTTTGCATAAAAAAATCATAGTTCTTTAAATTTCTCACCTAAAAATCCATATGATGGCTTGTTTTTTGTGCCACCAATTCTACTTTGTAATGACGTCAGTCATTTTACCCAAAAAATCTACGGTGAAACGGAAAAAAATCATTGTGCGACAAAATTGAAGAAGAAATGCAATTTTGTAACTTTTGGGGGCTTCCGTTTCTACACAGTAGAAAATATAATAGATAAAACAGAAAAAGGCGGCGCTCAGATCCCAAAAGCAATTGAAAGTAGGAGGTTTGTACTCACCCGGTGTATGTGGGAGGTCACAGGACAGTGATCCCCCACTAACACCTGGAGTCCTCTTGTCAGTTATATACTGAAACAATCTCCGTCATGTAGACATCCCTTAGGGAGGGCGCAGGGTGAGCCGGAATCACAGTGCCGTGGTCCGTGTATGAAAAAAGAACAAATGGAAAAACCAGCGCTCGGAGGCAGTATATAACATAATAACAATCAAACCAAAATATAGTAGATTGTCACTGAGATGGACTTACTTCACTAGGGGAGATGTGTAGGTACAGTAACCTTTCACATCATCCCCTTCCAGGAGAGTATGACAAAAAGGCCCGGAGGTCCGTGGATAGATAGGGTAGGTTTTATTGCGACGCGTTTCGGAGGGCTTACAGGATCGCCTCCTTCCTCAGGCATATATCAAAGCAAAGTAATAACAGCCCCCTTAAATACATACCATGTCCGGGGTAGAGGCGTGTTAATTGGTTCTTGTGTTCTAATGGAAAAATGGTTTGAGGACCTGCAGATCCGGTTCTGCAGGTCACATGTTCCAGAGTCACGTGATCATAGATCACGTGATACCCAGAGGTATAGTGATTACCTCCTAAGGGGAGGAAAGCCCGGAGTTCCGGCAATGTGACCCGCGACCACGTGACGAAAATCGCCACGTGATCGGGGATGACACGCCGGCCCTCCGGACAAATGCGTTCCACGCTGGAGCGCTCCCAATGCGCAAGCGGAGATGGATGGAACACTCGACGCCTGCGCACCAGGCGTGTCGGCAACCCGATGCGCTCCAGGGCGGAACGCACTAAGATGACTATCGATAAATTGTTAAAGAACCAAAAACGCCCATCCCACGGACATGTTTACAAAAAAGGGAGGCAAGTAATACATTAAGAGAAACATGTTCAATTAAAAACATACAATACTGATATAGTATAATATAAAAAGAATACAAATATAAAAATATATAGATATAGTGTACACATGTACACGCAGGTGCAAGGACATATGCACGCGCATGTACACATGCATAAAGCACTCAATCACACATATGCTAACATACACACCCATACTCTCATATGTATATATATATATATACATACACATACACATACATACATACACATTCACATATACTTAGAAATAAACATGCACACATACACGTATTAACATACACCTACACACATAAATGTATACACACATAAAAAATACATATACCAGTGTACATACATACATGCATGCACATATAGTCACACATAGATATCACATTAAACACATAGAGCATATTCTAACATATCACATCTCAATCACAGGCATATAATTGATTTAACATTATAAAAAGAGAAAGAATAACACATTATATATATATATACACATATACATGTATCCATGTGTATACGCACACACACGCGTAAAAGCACGTGTGTGCACATACACACACAGCCACATTCTTCCATATGAAAGGATAGCTAAAATACATATTCCACATGTCATATAAAATTCGCGTCAATCGCCTGAGGAAGGAGGCGATCCTGTAAGCGCTCCGAAACGCGTCGCAATAAAACCTACCCTTTCTATCCACGGACCTCCGGGCCTTTTTGTCATACTCTCCTGGAAGGGGATGATGTGAAAGGTTACTGTACCTACACATCTCCCCTAGTGAAGTAAGTCCATCTCAGTGACAATCTACTATATTTTGGTTTGTTTCTACACAGTGCAAATTTCGGTAAAAATGACACCTTTTCTTTATTCTGTAGGTCCATATGATTAAAATGATACCCTACTTATATAGGTTTAATTTTGTTGTACTTCTGTAAAAAAATCATAACTACATGCAGAAAAATGAATACGTTTAAAATTGTCCCCTATAACTTTTTTATTTTTCCGTGTATGGGGCGGTATGAGGGCTCTTTTTTTTTTTTTTTTGCTGGGGTCTGAAGTTTTTAGCGTATAATTTTTTTTATTGATCTGACTTATTGATCGCTTTTTATTCATTTTTTCATTATATAAAAAGGGGCCAAAAATACGCTATTTTGGAATTTTGATTTTTTTTTGCACGTACGCCATTGACCATGCGGTTTAATTAACAATATAATTTTATAATTCGGACATTTCCACATGTGGCAATTCCACATATGTTTATTTTTATTTACACAGTTTTTTTTTTTTTTATTGGAAAAGTGGGGTGATTCAAACTTTATTAGGGAAGGGGTTAAATGATCTTTATTCACTTTTTTTTACCTCACTTTTTTTAATGTTATAGCTCCCATAAGGGCCTATAACACTGCACACACTGATCTTTTACATTGATCTTTGTTATCCCATGGGATAACACAGATCAGTGATTCTGCTGCCTTGACTGCTCATGCCTGGATCTCAAGCACAGAGCAGTCATTCGGCAATCGGACACCAGGAGGCAGGTAGGGGGACCCACCTCGTGTCCTACAGCTGTTCGGGACACCATGATTTGGCCGTGGCAATCCTGAACATCCCCCTGAGCTAACCAGCAGCAGTTTAGTCTCACTTTAGACACAGCGATCAACTTTTAATGACGCGTCTAAAGAGTTAATAGCGTGCTGCACCCGCTATGACACCGTGGCCCTGCGTTATAGAAAGGGAGCGGACTCAGGGTGTACAGGTATGCCCTGGGTCCTTAAGTGGTTACAGCGGTACTTCGGTGGAAAACATTATTATTATATATTTTTTTTCAAATCCACTGGTGCTAGAAAGTTAAACAGATTTGTAAATTGCTTCTGTTAAAACATTTTAACCCATCCAGTACTTATCAGCTGCTGTATGCTCCAGAGGAAGTTTTGAAGTTCTCTTCAGTCTGATCACAGTGCTCTCTGCTGACACCTCTGTCTCTGCCAGGAACTGTCCAGAGTAGGAGCAAATCCCCATAGCAAACCTCTCCTGCTCCAGACATTTCTTGACACAGACAGAGGTGTCAGCAGAGAGCACTGTGGTCAGACTGGTAATAACTTCACAACTTCCTCGGGAGCATACAGCATCTGATAACTACTGAAAGGATTAAGATTTTTTAATAGAAGTAATTTACAAATCTTTTTAGTTTTTTAGCAGCAATTGATTTGAAAACATTTGTTTTTCACCAGAGTACACCTTTAAGTGTTTAATTGGGTGCTCCGTGCATGGGGAGAGCTGGTGCACCAGACATGAGATAGCAGTGGTCCCAGCAGTTGGTCAGACACTTATCCCCTATCCTGTGGAATTGCCCTTCAAGGGTGACTTCTCAATCTGTTACCTACAGATGTAATAGAGCTGACAATTTTTTTTATTACAAGAGATTGTTTCAGCACAGGTATTGTTAGGGTTTGCTATGAGGAGGAATTCAACCTCTAAGACCAACAGTGATTGTGAGCACGATGTGGAAGGAAGGTGACCTTGAAATCTCCAGAGAAAAGCCCAGTGGAACCAAGAGATGAAGAGGAAAGACATTTTCGTAACATTGCTGCCACTTTGCTCTAGCAATCAGACATTGATGGCATATCCTAGCAATAGGGCATCAATGCCTCTGCTGAGACAATTCATCACGGAAATGCAGCACGTTATCAGTAGTTGTTCATAGGAATGCAGATATATCTATTTAAGCCTGTGCGTTTTTATGAAGCACAAGAGAAATGGTACAAATTCAGGTCTTATACATAATATAGAGTTTAAGGTATCAGAGGTTGGCATCATCAACAGCAGGTAAAATTAAAGGGGTATTCCAGGCCAAAACTTTTTTTTTATATATCAACTGGCTCCGGAAAGTTAAACAGATTTGTAAATTACTTCTATTAAAAAATCTTATTCCTTCCAATAGTTATTAGCTTCTGAAGTTGAGTTGTTGTTTTCTGTCTAACTGCTCTCTGATGACTCACGTCCCGGGAGCTGTGCAGTTCCTATGGGGATATTCTCCCATCATGCACAGCTCCCGGGACGTGACATCATCATTGAGCAGTTAGACAGAAAACTTCAGAAGCTAATAACTATTGGAAGGATTAAAAAATTTTAATAGAAGTAATTTACAAATCTGTTTAACTTTCCGGAGCCAGTTGATATATATAAAAAAAAGGTTTTGCCTGGAATACCCCTTTAACACAGCATATTAACCCCTTAATACAACAGTGATTATCTGTTTTTTGTGTTTTAACTTTTTCTCCTTGCCATTTAAAATACATAACTCTTAATTTTTTTCATCTACAGCCCCATATGTGGGCTTGTTGTTTGTGGGATCAATTGGCTTTTGTAATGACGTCACTCATTTTACCATTTTGTTCTATTTTACTACTTAAAAGAAAATGCTTAAAATTGTCATTTTCTAACCCTATAATAATTTTTTTCTGTATATGTTGCTGTATTAGAGCTCATCTTTTGCACTTTGATCTGTAGATTTGATCTGTACCAATTTTGCTTTGATTGGATTTTTTGATCACTTTTTATTCATTTTTTTCTGGTATATAAAGTGGTATATTAGATTGCTAACAAAGTTCAATGCTGTGCTATAGCACAGATTTATGTTATCGGCGCAAGGCTTTTCCTGCCTGCCTAACACTGTAGAAACAGAATGAAGATCGTAAAGCATGGAAACAGGTGGTGGCCCTTCGGCCATCATGTCAGGTGATTGGGACCCCGCTATCGCACTGCAATGGTCTCAATTACCAGTATTTTACTGGATTTAGGTCTTGCGTTTTACGTTTATTGCCAGAACAAAAGGGTTAATAGCCTTGCAGTAGCTATTCGCTGTTGCCCGAGGTTATCGATACCAGCCAGGAACCACTCAGAATGAAGCAGGATCATGTCAGAATCCTGCTCCAAAGACACCCCCCCCCCTTCCCCAAGGACATGCCCACACACAACCCTGGAGAGGGAATGGGTTTTAACTGAGATTAAACTGAGAACAGAGCATGGTTTCAAGTTACTTTAAAAAAAAAATAACTCATGGACTAAATAGAGTAGGTGGTGCTAAACTTTGGCGACTAAAGAGACGTTAAATAAGATGGATATCAGAATTGGCAGACTCGGCCTGCCATGTATTACATGGCCATCCATTAATTTGATAGTTTGAGGATTGTTACCTTTCCTTTTTTAGTGATAGATGAGGGTGTCAGTATTAGCCCCCCATGGATATAAGCTTCACAGAGGTACAACAGGTGTTTTTTTATGTAACGTCGAGCGCTCTGGGTCCCGCTGCCTCCCAGGAATGCTTGCGGCGTCCCCCTGTATGTGTTACGCCGAGCACTCCGGGTCCCGCTGTCCCCCTGCATGCAGCGCACCGGTCAGGATTGCTCACGGATTGCGTTCCGTGTCTCTCACCTGCTACTGCTCCTTCCCAGCATGCGCGGCCCCATTCCCTAGGGCGCGCGCGCCGGCATACTGAAATTTAAAGGGCCAGTGCACCATTAATTGGTGCCTGGCCAAATCTGTGTAACACATAAAAACCCACTCCCCCTTCCTGTCCTTACCGGATCTTGTTGCCCTAGTGCCCTGAGAAAGCGTTTTGTGTGTATCCCTAGCCTGTGTATCCAGACCCTTTGCCATTGCCCCTTACTACGAACCTTTGCTGCCTGCCTTGACCTCTTGTTACGTCCGACCTTGCCTTCACCTTGTCCTTGTCCTTGTGTACCATGCCTATCTCAGCTGTCAGTGAGGTCGAGTCGCTATCAGGGGACATGACCTGGGAGTTACCGCCGCAGCAAGTCCATCCCGCCTTGTGGCGGGCTCTGGTGAAAACCAGTAACTTCTTAGAACCTGTCCCCTGGTACGGCCCACGTCATCGCCTCACTGACACAGAGGATCCACTAGCCGTATCCTACCCGCATACCAGTCTGGTCCTGACAATTTAAACAATAGAATGCAGCTAAACTACAGTTTTCTTTACAGAGTATGTTCGGGAATGACACTGTGAGGAGCCTCAACCCCTTTGTTCTCATTAATGGGCAGACTCCCACTGATCAGCATTTGATGGAATATACCAAAATTTCACATTTGCTCTTTCCCTTTCTTCTTCACTCTAGTTCTCTTTCTGTCTTTCTCATCTCTGTCTCCCAATCCTTTTTTTTTTTTGCAAATAAAAGCCTGGGGATCTAACATTTCAAAGCCTAATGGTGGTGATACTGTCCATATTGCTTCTTAGTTCTCCAATGCCCTTGCATCAAGGGAAAAGCTTGGGAAAGCTCAGGGAATTGAGTATGACTTTGATGTGATTGCTTCAGGAATTATGGCATGCTTCTTCTTGTACACTGAATAATTGTGCCTTCTTTGAGACCTTGGAGTTCTAGGTTTGTGAACTTGACAATGCGTGATCTCTGTTCACTTTGAGAATTGCTTTGTTCTTATTTCTATAAAAGTTAGCGTAAGAAGAATCATCTGCTTCTGATGTGAAACCAAGGCCTATGATACACTATCTATTTTTTAGGATCAGTACAAAACATATTTCAAGAGAGAATTCTATGCCACAGAATAGGGATTAACTATCTGATCGGGGGTGGGGTGGGGAGGGGCTGATCGATTGGGTCCCCCTTAATCTTGTGTAAAGTCATGCCTGTCACCACTCCATTCATTCTCTATGGGTACTGCCGGAGATGACTGAGTACAGCATTCTACTGTCTCCACGGTTGAACCCCTCTTCCCCCCCTATAGGGACATATTCGCCACCTGCCCTTTTGAAAGCCATATTTTTGCATTTTTTGCGATCCCACAGTAAAGAGTTAATACGCATAGTGATGTCACACAGTGATGTTATAGTACAGGTATAATATACACAGTAAAGTGCCTTTTTGTTTTACTTATGCCCCTGCCCTCCAAAATGCCTGTGCACGTCCTTTCCCTGATTTGATAGTTATCCCCATTCTGTGAAAAGGGGATAACTTTGCCAGTTGAGAAAACTCCTTTAAGCTATTTCCTAATCAAATAAAATTGGTTGATCTGTGAGCTATAAAAGCAGTAAAACCAAGACACTGGGACTCAGGGGCATTACAATATAACAGGTAACTGTCACATCTGGAGTAAGGAGCAGTGCAGCCCTAATGCAAGCCCAGCTGGTCAACGGTCCCTACACTGGACAAGGATGCAGGGACATCAAGAATAGTCAGTTGGTCCTAGTCAGCAACGATATGAGAAAAAAGGTACCATGGTCAACAAACAAAGGGTTAATCAGAGACGGGCCAAACATTTTAAATCCAGAGGGTAATTAAAGTACAAAAACAGACAAGGAGTGGTCAGATAACAGGCAAAAGGTCAGATACACAGATAGGCTATCAGAATACAATATAATTATATTAGGCTGCTTACACTAATAAGGCAAAAAACATGCAATATTTGAAAAAAAAAAAAAAAAAAACATTATTAAAATATAACCCAAGACCCCCTTATTAATCATTTCTGTGAACTTAGCCTAATATTACAGTGAAAAGGAGCACCCCTTTTCCTCACTTCTGGTTATATCAAACATGGAAAAAGTTTTGATCCGTGGGGTCTAGGTGCTCTGTTGAGCCAGGAGTGAGAGAAGTGAGGCTGAGGAGACTTGCTCCAAATACTTACAAAAAGGCACCAAATAGGACAGAGTCACCTGGCCAGACTGGAGGTGCACAAAGAAACAGGTTTGCTAAGGGATCCTGGATTATCATTGATCAAGTTGAAAGTTCAGAAGAAGAGAGCAGTAAGTCCTTAAAGCGTACCCATCAGATCCAACAAAAAAAGTTTTTTTTAATATATCACTCAGTACCTAATCCTGACCATGTACATCTAATTTGTATGTGTCTATCACCTTTATTTATTTTTTTATTAGACTTTTAATTAAGCTCTCTAGTCTGAATTCCTCTCAAAGGGAGGGGGCGTGGCCTCACTTTGCATGTCTCCGCCCCCTCCCACAGTATGCTGTCTGCTCACATCTCCCCTAGCATTAGCAAAACTACAACTCCCAGCTTGTCCTCACTGACAGTAGGAGCGGGACACAAGCTGACAGTGGGAGGATTTTTCCTTCAGCTGTGAGCCCTGCACTACCAGCTGTCAATCAAGGAAGTGTGTACATGACGCATGGACACAGCAGGACTAGTATGTGTCCTAGCAGGCAGGAGGGGGCAGTTGTTTGCTGGCTTTTTTAGTATGAAATATTGAAAAATTTCTAATGAAAGCAATTGCAAAACCTATTGGTTTTGCATGCTTTATAACATATCAAAAGTTTTGTATCTGACAGTGCCCATTTAAGGTCAGGATAAAAACTGTACAAAGGATGTTGTAGTCCTCTGCGATGTAGCCTGTACTGGTACACAAAATCCTGGTAAGCTTCAGCAACTTTGCTGTTACTCTGGACAGTAATTCTTGCAGACTCTAAGACACACTTGAGACCATGATGTCTGAAAAGCTAGATATATACAGGGAGCTATATAATAACAACCCCTTCCTATTGTTAATACTACAAAATTCTGGTAGATTCTGGAAAATACCAGAGAACATTAGAAGGTTAAAGGTTATCCGCATTTTACTACTTTTTAGAATAAGCCTCAAATGTTGAAAAGTTGTAAACTAGCCTTTACTTACCATTGGCACACCTGTCTTGCTTTAGGAGTGGTCGTCAAGTGATGGCTGCAGCCATTCAGAGGCCTTGGCAGTCACGTGCCAAATTCTGGGCATCACCGCTCAGTAATGGGGCCCATGATGCCTGAAGAATGGCATGTGCCCACCAAGGTCACTATTGGCTGCAGCCGTCATGTTATAACTGTTTTAATAGCATCTGAATGTATATGCAGCCATTACCTGGTAATATAAAAAGTACAACTGAGCAAGAGTATGATACTTTTTACATATATTACAATATAGTCAGGTGATTCTTCATTAAATGAAAATACTCGTTGTTACGCCGATATCTCCGGGTCCTTGCTCCTCCCCGGAGCACTCGCGGCGTTCTTCAGCGTGCAGCGCTCCGGTCGGACCCGCTGACCAGGAGCGCTGCTCTGTTATTACCGGTGGGGATGCGATCCGCGTGGCGGCATGCGTCCGCCCGCGGGTCGCATCCCAGTCCTATCACCTGCCCCGTTCCCCTGCTGTCATGTCCCGGCTCTCAGAAATTTAAAGGGCCAGTGCACCACTAATTGGTGCCTGGCCCAATCAGTGCTAATCACTCCCTAACATATAAAAACCCACTTCCCCTTCCTTTCCTTACCGGATCTTGTTGCCTAGTGCCCTGAGAAAGCGTTCTGTGTGTTCCCAAGCCTGTGTATCCAGACCCTTGCCATTGCCTCTGACTACGAACCTTTGCCGCCTGCCTTGACCTTTTGCTACATCCGACCTTGCCTTCGCCTTGTCCTTGTGTACTACGCCTATCTCAGCTGTTAGTGAGGTTGAGTCGCTTTCGGGGGATACGACCTGGGAGTTATCCCACCTTGAGGCAGGCTCTGGTGAAAACCAGTAACTTCTTAGAACCGGTCCCCTGGTACGGCCCACGCCATCGCCTCACTAACACAGAGGATCCACTACCCACTTCCAGTCCGGTCCCTGACACTCGTGCTAGGATATTGTAGCAAAGTTATGTGCAGCTGTTCCTCTTCTTGCTTTGTTAGGGCATATGAATGGGCTGTCTTTATGAGATCCCCTTTATATTAGCATTTGTGATGTGCCTTCAAAGATTTCTCTCCAAGCCCTGCTGTCATGCTCACTTATGCACCTAGACTGAAGCTGCAATGTTCTGACATGTTACTATGATGTACATATCCTGCCTAATATTAATGTAATTTTCATTGTGTGACACTTGCCTGTAGCCATTATATATCACTATGGGGGGAATAAATAAAAAGCTAGCCAAGGTCTGTTAGTAATCAGACTTCCCATATCTAATCATATAAATACACCTTGTTTCACCTATTTTCTTAATATGTCTGTTTTCCTTTTCGTGAGACAAAATTATGTACCACAAATAAAAAATAGGTGGGTAATTCACCAAAAACCACAGCTTCAGCAGAACTCAGATGTTCAATGTTACCGAGGTATACTTGGTTCTCCATTCCTGGTAAAATGGAAACGTCATCTGAGCTTACAAATAAAAAATGTATCAGTGCCAGCTCATTTGGCTATTTTGATATGAACATTGATAAAAAGCACTACTTTTTTGTGTATAAAAAAGGTGAGTTTGCTTTCCTAAATGTATTTGGAAACCATTCACAATCTCTGAAACGAAAAAAAAAGACAAGCAGAGAGAATATATTTTTTTTCTTTTCAATGCAAGGGCTTCATTGATGAGGTGAATACAAGATGTAGATTTAAATTTTTTCTCCCATTATATTGTTTTTTTTTACGTTATCAAAATCTGATCTGCAACAGAATCAAAAACAAAAATGGAACCGATGAAAACTACAGATCATGGCACAAAAAATTAGCTCCCATAAATCCCTGTAACAAAGGTGTGGGGATGTCCAGCTCACTTCCCAAGCCCGCAGTGCCCGGACTGACGTGGGCAACGCCCGGATATGCAAGTTCAAATACAAAGGGATGTCCAGCACAGATAGATGCAGAACGATGCTCTTTATTGCGTTAAAACTTCAGTACATGTAAGACATAGGTGCAAGTGATGCGTCTCTGCCCTGGCGTCGGGCCTTAGTCATACATTAAACACATAAATGTACAGGTGTTAAATAGGGAATGTGTCTTGTCAGTACCCAATCAGAGGGATCCAATCCAAGACACAGACTCCTCCCACTTTCATAGGTGCACATGGACCCAAACGTAAAGGTCTGTTGAGCCTGTGCAAGTTGGGATGGCAGACATATGTAACAAAATCTCTCAAAACCAATGGCAAGACAAAATGTAATAACATGTTAGCATAAATGATAATTCACATATGCATTCTCAACCATACATACCATGTGGTAAGAAAACATAAAAAGATATTTAAATCTGACGGAAGAAAACTCTATATATTCATGTCCGAATCGGGAGCCGAACAGAAGGCATTTTTTGGAAATAAAAGTGTGATCTATAAACAATAATAATTTATAACTGAACGCAACTAGGTGTCCGCAGTAGCATATATATTCCAAAGATACCGTACTAGTTCCGCTTGCAATTGGGGCAGGTACAAAAACTCTGCTAAGAAGGACATATGAGTTGAAGAACCGGGTAGCACTGACAAATAAATAACCTAAAAATTTTTTATTAGTTATTGTGTATAGACTATTTATTCATTTAATTGTATACAATAATAATATGTTAATTATTTACTCAATATAAGAATGTAAATACTCGAAAGTACCAAATGAAACAAGGAGGTAGCCCGGAATAATCATGAGGGGGACAAGAGAAGGGGGAAAGAAAAAAACACGAACCAATTATCTTGAATGGTAAGATGGAAATGCCGTAATGTAAGAATCTAATAGGTGATGTAGAATTGTATCCATTCTTTTGTTGAGTCCATTCGGGAGACGACTGTTTAACTTTAAAATCCAGAAGATCTTTCGGTCAAGCAATTTAGTTCTGATGTTCCCACCCCGGATAGGAGGTATGATCCGCTCCAGACCCTGTAGCATCAATGTTGAAGTACTTCCAGAATGGACTACTGCGCAATGTCTGGAAACCATAGACACATGTCTGGAGTTAAAATGAACCACATCTGACAAGTGTTTACGGATGTATATGGAAAAATAAAAAAGTTATAGGGGTCAGAAAATGACAATTGTATGGATACCGATTTTGTTAAAAAAAAGTTTGCCATTTTTTAACATAGTATAGAAATAGGAAAACTATATAAATTGGTCATCGTTTTAATCACATCAACCAACAGAATAAAGATAATGTATCATGTTTACCATAAAGTGCACTGCGTAAAAACCAAACCCCCCAAAAGGTGCAAAACTGTAGGTTTCTTATAAAATTCTGCCCCCAAATAATATTTTTTTAGTTGTGCTGTACATTTTAATGTTAAAATAAAAGATGTTATTACAAAATACAATTCTTTGCACAAAAAACAAACCCCATATGGGTCTGTAGGTGAAATAAAAAATGAAAGTGTTCTGGATTTTAAAAGGAGAGGAAGAAAAAACAAAAATGTAAAAATGAAAATTAGCCCAGTCCTTAAGGTGTTAATGTGCTGGGCAGGGAAAGTATAGAACTTTAATGCAGGTGTAATAAAGAAAACTATGTTACTGTAGTCAAATGTGACCAGGCCAGTGATTTGCTGAGACTCACAAACACCCTCCGCACACCCTTGGCTACAGGAACACAGTTTTCTTCTTTACAGCTGGACACAGTTATCAGCATCCCCACTCCCTCTCACTCAATCCCATCTCTCACAGGGGCGAGGACACAGTTTCTCTGCTCATCTCCCAGCTTGTCTTCAACCCACTTGCACATCTACTCGTTGCTTAAACAGACTGTGAGCATTCCACAGCCTTCCTTCTACCGGCCCACACATCTATCATCCGCTGGCTAGATGTTGCAAGACTACAACTCCTGTCATTCCCTTATAGTGAGTACATGTTGGGGGTTGTAGTCTTACAACAGCTAGCGGGTGCATGGTAGATGTGCCTGCGAGTGGGAGACAAACTAGGAGATGTGCCGAGAGACTGTGTCCCCGTCCCAATGAGAGAGGGTAGCGGGGATGGAGTGAGAGGGAGCGGTGATGCTGATGACTGTGCCCCTGTAGCTGAGGGTGTGTGGAGGATGTGTGCACGCCTGAGCCAATCACTGGCCGGGTCACATTCGGCTACAGGGCCACAGTTTTCTTCAGGTTACCAGCCCTGATTGACACGGCATCCTTGCTTTCCTATAGGCTGACCTGCCAAGCCATAATCAGGACAGGTGGCCACGGCATCACTATCATGCCTCTAGCAGTGCCACAGCGTTAAGTACCTAACAATAGACATGCATGCACCAGTACATATATGCATCCAAATAATTTTTCCCTATACAAAATATATTATGATTTAGCTTGTGAATACAGTATGAACTTGTACAAATGTTCTTATTTCAGACTTTATTTAAGATCATATAATAACTTAACTTTTAGGTTATATAATACCTTAAAATAGAAAAAAAAAAACTAAAGTAAATTCCACAGTTAAAATGTTTAATAAGAAGTTGAGTAAAAGCAATTAAAAGTTCTGCTGGCTTCATAGTGGCCTGACAGCAGTTTAGTTCTATTCTGAACTTACTTTTCTGTCTAAACAGCCAATAAAGTTCCATGTAATTAAAAAGTGGCACAATTTCAGTAGCGCAAAGCATTTACAAAGGGATTCAACTTATGTAGAGTTAAACTGGTGAATATAGCAAAACTATCCTCCAGTTACAATGAAAGCGATGGATTATTATTTTTGTAATTGTTAATCTTTTATAAATTTTAATCAATATTAATTATTATCATCAATGCTTGTAAACAATTTGTGATACAAAATTATAAATCCTCAGATTATCACGGAAATAGAATTAATTGGAATAGAAATAGATGACAAAAATATTCAAATTACTTGTCAGTTCAGTAGCCCTGCGAGCTATGTTGGTTATGTAACTTACGTAAATAGTATAGCTTAAGTTTTGCGTAACTTTCACAACAAGAAAAAAACGTGGTTTCAAATGGCAGGAAATGCTGTGGCCAGTGATTGGCAGTGTGTGGCCAGTGAGTGGGCAGGTCCTTTTTCGAGCTATCATCTCTGAAGCAGGCAGAAGAAACAAATGGTGGTGGACCTGAATGAGCAAAACGGAAAATGCAGAAGGACTGGTGAAAGGCAAATGCAGCTTTTTTCTTTTTTTTAACAGTCCGAGTAATATATTAATGTTCAAAAAAGACAGAATACCCCTTTAATACCCCCCTTAACCTCATTACTGGCAAATCAGTGATTCAAGTATCCCCAGTATTTTTAATTTGTAGTGCAACTTCTGTAACTTTCATTCAGTTTAAGGCCGTGCTCACACGGCTATATTCCAATGCATAGACTGGAAAATGGTCTAGGAGGCGCTGCTCACACAGTGGACACAAACAACTCAGGTTAGCACAGGACAACATATAGTTTACCATATACAGTAGGGATGACGCATTGCGGCACTGACTCGTGCCTTCCTCAGGTCCATCAAGTATTTTCTAGACAAAAGAATCATAAAAGAACAACTCTAATACCATATCATATATGTATGCCACATGCCAACTGATCAGGGTGACACACCACATGAAGATGTTCATAATATTGATAATTGTACCTATCTATTGAACAGCATTTCACTGTTTCATGGAGGTTTGTAGAGAGTTAACCATGGTTCCCAAGATGAGGCATATTCTTCCCTTTTTCCTCTCTGACCCGCTAAAACCAGTTCATGGGTGTAGTGGATTAATAATGTATTTATTCGTTCTCTAACGTGAGGAGAACCTTTGGATTTCCATTTGGATGCTAATATGGTTCTATACATTAGGCATATGTGGATTACTGGAGTTTGAATTATTTTTGGAAAATCTTCTAGCCCCAGCAATAGAAGTAATAATTCGTCTTTAATGTGAACCTAAAGTAACAGTGCTAGTTGCACACAAATCCTTTATTTTATCTTTGCTTGTTTTGATTACTATGTTTCCATTGTTACTCTAGTCCTACCTTGGACTCAATAGTTCCTTGTTGTTCTACATAACTTACTATTGAAGGGTTGATTGTCGCATACGCGTAATCTTGCAATAATATCCTTGTAATATGCATGTATATTATATTATGTGACGGATCCCCCCATTTAAGAGATGTCATGACTGTTTAACTCTATGTTATAAATGTCTGTTATGTTTCTGTTTTGAAAACCCAACAAAAAGATTGTAAAACATAATATTGATAATAATTCATGTCCACTCAGGGTAACACAACACATAGGTGTTAGTCTGTTAGTTCTAATAAGGTGAAAAAGTGTGTGATGGATAGCTAATAAGGTTGAAAAGTACATAATCGTTAATTTCTAACGATAATTTGTTTTCCCTTAGTCCTAACAGTAGCACAGATGGGGTATTCCACCCCCCGCGAACTGGTAGGACAGATGGAAGTTTTATTGAACCTAATTAAACAATCAGTAAGACACACCCACAACCCCCTGTATAAGTAAGAGGGTCATCCTCTGCCTCATTGTGTAGTAACAAGAAGAACTAAAGGTAAATAATAGAAGAAAATAACTTAACTAGGGAGGGAAATTTGTGCTACTGTTAGGACTAAGGGAAAACAAATTATCGTTAGAAATTAACGATTCCCTTACGTCCTAACCAGTAGCACAGATGGGGAAATGGCAAGCAGAAACCCTATGAGGGAGGGCTCTCATGTCTGACGGCAGATAATACTGTCCGTCCAAATGAGGAAAAATAGGCCAATCTACTGTCAAGTCTGTAGTGGGTGATAAATGTGGAGAGTGAACTCCAGGAAGCAGCTTTGCATATATGTTCCAAGGGAACAAGACTCCTTTCCGCAAATGAGGTAGATACAGACCTGGTGGAATGAGCTTTTACAAACTCAGGAGGCTCCTTACCTTGGGATACCATGGCAATACGAATGGCATCTTTTACCCATCTACTGATGGAGGGCTTTGAAGCTTTAAGACCTCTTTTGGGTCCTGAAAAGAGAATTAGCAGATTTTCATCCTTCCGAAACTCCAAAGATCTTCTTATATAGATCTGGAGACATCTCGAGATATCTAGGCAATGAAGAGAACTATCTTCATTGGAGGATGGAGGAGGAGAAAATACTGGCAGGGATATAACTTGATTTATATTTTGGAATGATGGAACCTTAGGTATAAAGGATGGCATGAATCTGAGTAACACTCGATCCGGCAAAAATTTAGTATATGGTTCAAGTGCCGAGAGCGCTTGAAGTTCCCCAATCCTTTTGGCTGAAGTGATTGCCAGTAAAAAAAAGTTATTTTAATGGTAACAAACTTCATGTCCACCTCCTCCAAGGGCTCAAAGGGGGGAGATGCTAACCCCTTGAGCACCATCGATAAGTCCCATGCTGGGACAGGTTGTATAACTGTAGGTTTTAACCTTGAGGATCCCCTCAAGAATATTTTGATTAGTGGGTCTTGAGACAATGGTTTATTGAGAAAGGCAGAGATGGCTGATACCTGAACTCTGAGTGTGGAAGGAGATAGATTCTTGTCTAATCCCTCCTGGAGAAAGTTGAGGATTGTGGCAACAGCTGGATTCTGTCCAGGTAGTTGTTTCTTGGAGCACCAAGACTGAAAAGTTGTCCAAATTCTTTTATAGGCTCTGTTAGTGGACTCCGCTCTGGAATGCGAGAGGGTATTCAAGACCGCACTAGAAAGCCCTTCTAGATGTGGAAGGGACTGGTCAACCTCCAGGCTGTCAGGTTGAACATTTGAAGATTTGAGCAGCTGTGAGTGTCCCCCGACACTAGTGCTTGCTCTGGGGGAAGCCTCCAGAATTGTCTCCGACTCATTTGCAAGAGTTGGGTAAACCAAGCTCTCTTGGGCCAAAATGGAATTATGGCTATGACAGAGGCTTGGTCCTGCCTGATTTTCATCAATACCCTTGGGATCAAGGAAATTGGAGGGAAGATGTAGGCCAGCCTGAACCTCCATGGGATTGAGAGAGCATCGATTGCTACTGGGTTGTCTTCCCTGTACAGGGAACAAAATCTCACCACTTTGGTGTTGAACCTTGTTGCCATAAGATCTATTTCTGGCATACCCCACCTGAGTATTATTTGTTTGAACATCTCTGGATGGAGAGACCATTCTCCAGTTGAAAGTCCTCTGCTCAGGCGGTCGGCGATCACATTGAGAGATCCCCGAATGTGAACTGCCGACAGGTGGGTTAGGTTCCTCTCTGCCCAATCCAAGATCAGACCCACCTCTCTGAGGAGGCTTTGTGATCGAGTGCCTCCCTGCTTGTTGATGTACAATACAGCCGTCATGCTGTCGGATTGGATCTTTACTGCTTTCCCTTGAAGAAGAGAAGCAAAGTGGAGGAGTGCTAATCTGATGGCTCGAATCTCGAGGAGATTGGAGGTTAACCCTCTCTCCTGAGGAGACCAAGATCCCCGCACTAACAGATCCAAGAGATGCGCTCCCCAACCTACAAGGGACGCGTCGGTAGTAAGTATGATCCAAGGGGGTTGGATCATTGACTTGCCGTCCTCGAGGTGAGACCACCATCTGAGAGAGGACCTGACTCGATAAGACAGGGAGTGGCACTTGTTTAGGCCCGAGGGCCTGAGATTCCAAGTGGCGAGCACCTCTGATTGAAGAGGGCGTAGATGCCAAAGAGCCCAAGGAACCGCATCCACGGTAGCGGACATAAGTCCCAACATCCGCATGAGAGTGCGAATGGAAACTCTCCGGGGTACAGAGAGAAAAAGGGCCGATTCCTGCACCCGAGATTTCCTCTCGGGAGAGAGGTAGAGTGTCATGGAGATTGAGTCGACTATGAAGCCGAGAAACCTCACTGAGGTAGTTGGGAGAAAATTGGATTTGGCCCAATTGACTATCCACCCTAACTGGTGAAGGAAGGATACTGCTAGTTGCAGATGTTGGGACAGGATCGCAGAAGAAGGAGCTCTGAGGAGCCAATTGTCTAGGTAGGGAACGATGCTGAGCCCCTGGAGCCTTAGAGCAGCGACTACCGCTACCACCACTTTGGTAAATGTGTGTGGGGCCAAAGAAATTCCAAACGGGAGGGCTACAAACTGGAGGTGTTTTAGAACTCCCCCTACCTGAACTGCGATCCTTAGATACTTTCTGGATACCGGATGAATAGGAATATGAAGGTAAGCATCCTTTAGATCCAGAGTAGCCAGGTAATCCCCTGGCGAGATGAGGTTGACCACAGATTGAATAGTTTCCATACGAAAGCGTTTGTGCTTCACATACTGATTGAGATATCTCAGATCTATAATCATCCGCCAGTCTCCTGTTACCTTGGGAACTAGGAGACTGGAGAATAAATTCCTGACCCCCGCTCTGAAAGAGGAACTTCCTCTAAGGCATTCTTCTGGATGTATTCCAGAATGTAGGTTTCTAGCGCCCCCTGTTTGATTGGTGAAAAAACTCTTGTCTCCACATAATTGGATGGGGGAATTGATTCGAGGTCTATCGAATAACCATCCGAGATTAATCTCAGGACCCAAGGATCCTGAATGTGGAGGGACCAGGCGCTTGAAAAGTGGTGAAGACGACCACCAACTGGAATCTGGGGGGTAGGGTGGGAAACTGGAAAGGTCACCTCGGCAAGGAACCCAGAGCTTCGTAGAAGCCCGCAGTCAGAGCTTTCTGTTGTCTTTGGAGCCACGGGAGCATTTTCCGCCCCGGCGTTGATTACCCCATTCTCTCTGAGGCTTAGGCTGGGGGGCTGATCCGCCCCCAGAACGCCGGCCTCGACCACGAAAGGAGGAATAAGGAAGGGACTTGCCTTTCTTGTCAGAAAGTCCCTCCATAATGCGGTCCAGCTCAGCTCCGAAAAGAATGCCGGGTTCGTAAGGCATAGCACATAAGGTGTTCTTGGAAGAGTTGTCAACCTTCCAAGGTTTTAACCATAGAGGACGTCGTCCAGCGGAAGCCAGGGCCATAGACTTGGAGGCCAATTTAAGATGCTGGGTGGAAGCATCGCACAAAAAATCAACGGCCAGATTGGACGTCTTGAAGGATGAAAGAATTTCATCTCTAGGAACCCCCTGGTCCAAATCCGACTGGATGTTAGAAAGACGGGTCTTCAAAAAGTTTGCTACCTCAGAGCAAGCTATCGCCACTGATGCAGACGCAGAAGCAGTGGAGTAGGAGCGCCTCATGGCACAGTCAGCCTTCCGATCCATTGGATCCTGCAAGGAAGACCCATCCTCAGCAGGGACCACTGTCCTCTTGGACAGTTTGGCAACTGCCATGTCAACCTTAGGGACAGGGCCCCAGGAAGAAAGCTGAGATTCCTGTATAGGAAACATGGTCTTAAATCTTTTAGTTAAGACCGGACCCTTTTCTGTTTTTTTCCATTCCGTTCTAAGCACAGACAGAAGGGTATCATCCGCTTTAAAGACCCTAGGTCCCTTAGAGGCGGAGGTAGAGGCTTCCCCGGGATCAACATCCTGGTCCCCCGACCGGATGGATCTCAGAAGACGCTGGGTCTTTTCCAGCGGAAAAAAATAAGATGCAGTGACCTCCTCATCCGAAGAGGAGGACTTGGAATCTTCTCTCTCCTGATCCACAGACATCTCCATTCTGGGAGGTGAAGAAGGTCTGGCGCGTTTCTGAGAGACAACGTGTTTCAGCTCCTCAATAGAGGCTTGCATAGCCGACATGTTAGAGGAGACCCACACATACATATCCTGGACTGTAGGTTCAGTCTGATGGGAAGGTAGAGACTTAGCCCTACAAGGAGGGCACCTGGAAAATTCATAATTATCCTCCAGGGGAGTATTGCAGTCATGGCAAGAGAGGTGCTTGCGCTTGGCGGATCTTTTTGCCAAGCCTTCACGATCCCCTGAGCCCTCGGTCGACATATCTAGGTAAATATGAGAGGAGTGATTAGATAATGTAGCGGCAAGAAAAAATTGCGGCTAGCTAAAATATAATAAAAATACCCAAAGTTCTCAGCAAGAGACCAGGTAAGATAGAGAGATAGGGAAACAGTAGTATCCGCAAGGATGCACTACTAGACTCAAAAAGACAGGACTGTGGAAGTACCAACAGCTCTGCGCTCTAGGAGGCTGAATGGCAGCCTAGGGGGAGTTTAAATATCCTCCTGGCTGGCGCCAAAACAAGACTCCGCCCACAAGGCGGAGTTGCAGAAAAAAGAAATCCTGTCTTACAAAAAACAGAAGGAAAAGGAACCCTATTAGTTAGAGGGTTATAGAAGAGGCTCCTCGCTCGGTTTCGCCGCATTATTGGCAAAAACGGCGCAAAAAACCGAGCCGGGAGCGAAAGAGAGAAACAGGAAGTGACGTCAGACGCCGCTGACGCACTTCCGGCCGGGGCAGCGATTGGAGTCGCGGCTCCGAGGATAGAAGCAGATGGGCGCAAACTAAGCCCAGAACTGCAAGTAAGAAACCCCCCCCCCCCCCCCTCCAACAGGAGTAAGGGGGTCACCATCTGTCCCACTGTCCGGGAGGACAGAAAAAAACACAATGAGGCAGAGGATGACCCTCTTACTTATACAGGGGGTTGTGGGTGTGTCTTACTGATTGTTTAATTAGGTTCAATAAAACTTCCATCTGTCCTACCAGTTCGCGGGGGGTGGAATACCCCATCTGTGCTACTGGTTAGGACGTAAGGGAATAAGTATATTACATTGAAACAAACCATGAAAAGGGGGAAAAAATCTATGGACCTATAGATATAAATATGTATATATATATATATATATATATATATATATATATATATATATATATTTATATATATATATATATATATATATATATATATATATATATATATATAGCAAAAATTAAGAGCTTCATTGTGAGGCCTTGAGAAAGGCTTCATTGTGAGGCTGAAACGTCGCATTGACTTGATGGGTGAATAAATACACAATTTTTTTGCCATTGGAGTGCCGCTTTTATTTTTTGGAGGTATATATATATATATATATATATATATTGAAGGTGGCAAGGAAAGGGTGTATTTCCTTGGCTCACCCTAGACAATCTCTCACCTGCTTCTTAAGTAATGAGGCAGCAGGGAAGGGAGGTGTGTATATAAGATGGAGACTCAGTCTAATCTGTGCTCTCCCTGGGAAACAGCATGTTGCTGTAAAGGGAGACACTCGGACCCTGTTGAGGAAGCACACAGCTGGAATCTGTGAGTGGTCCAAGAAGTGGTGTGAACTGTGAGTAACAGGTTGCAGGAGTCACATGTTTAACTGGCTGAGGGTAGCTCACCAGTTAATAGTCAGGGCATGCTGATATGTGTAGTCAGTGACCAGACGGTCTAGGATTTTATTTTGTTCCTGCGTTATGTTTGTTTTTCCCCTGCAGCCTGTCTAAATAAAGCTGGCAAGTTGCCAGGCTTGCATGAATAACCGTTGTCTTTGGGTTTATTGAGTGGAAACGTGTCCCGTGGCAGTGTCCATGACGATCCCGGAGCTGTCCCCAAGGAGGAATCCTTACATTTTGGTGGAGGATGCGGACACGCCGTTGCTTAGGGCAACCTGTTGCCAAGGGCCACCAAAGGGCGAGTTGGAGAGAAGCCATTGCTAGGAGCAACCCCCTGCAAGACTGCAACTCGGAGGAGCCCAGCAGAGGAGTTAAGGAGTTCAAGCACAGGATGGTGTTTGTGGAGGAGCGTTGCTAGGGGCAACGGATCGAGATTTTTTTCTGGAAAAAGGACAGCGGCATGCAGTTGCTGGGAGCAACCAACATGGGCCACAACCGGTGGTCGCCAGGATGAAGCCGAGGTCCGGTGAGTTGTTGGTGGGTGGAATCCCACTGTGGGTGGACTTGGATTTTTTCCAGACTGTATCTCGGATTATGCCGGAAATAATTCTCTTTGTGAAGTCCCACCCGGAGCCCGGTAAGACTGTTCAAATTACCTTTGATACATGTTTTGGGACAGTAAGCCATATGATGGAGGTATTTGCGGAACTTACAGTTGAAATTGTACTGGGCCGAGACTTTCCGTATTTCTGAGAGTGCACCTGAGAGTTCGCACACAAAGGTTCCGGAAGTAGTGAGGACTGGGGTGTCTCTACTGGACTGTGTGAATGGTGCTGTATATTGTGAACCCATGCAGGCTGATAATGTTTTTCTTGAAACACTTTTGTTAATGTGTTCTGATGTAAAGGGTAGTGTTGCCACCTCTCGCAGGACAAAAGAAAACCTGTGTGAGCTGGAAATAGAAGGTAAAAAGATGATGGTTTTGTTAGATCCAAAATGTGTAATAAGTCTGGTAAAGACCAGCTGCAGAAACCCAGACCCTGCTGTAATGTCTATACAACCCGGCATTTGGGGTTATAAAACAGTTAATGTGTGTATTTCTACTCCCTATGGTACCATAAGTCACAAGGTTGCAATAGAGCCTACCTTAGAGTATGACGTAGTGCTGGGGAAGGATTTTCCGTTTTTTTCAGCAGTTGTGGGAAAATAGTCAGGTGACTAGAGCAGGAACACCTGATTTGCACACAAAACTTGGCTCACAACACTTGATTTGCACCATATAGCAGGGGATAGTAACTCAGCAGAGGCCGAGGACGGGGAGTGTCAGCAGACCCTAGGTATATCTCAGGTGGGAGTGTGCCAGACCACTAGGGGAGCTGAAGAACAGTCCACAAGTCAAGATAAAGAAGTGACTGGAATAGAAGCTATGGAGATGGCTGTGGAAACTCCAGAAGAGGGTACCGGTGGAGCTGGGGGCTGTGCTTACGGTCACAGACAGAGTCCTAAGTGAAGGAAATGTGGCGTCTGGACCAGAGAGGGTTTTTAACCAGGAAGGTCGAACCACTGGACCAGATATTGTTGCAAACCCAGGAGCCCTAGTCATTTTTGCCAGGCCGTGGAGAGACTGTGACAAGACAAAAGAAAAGTCTGCCAAGAAGTCGAGAGACAGTTCAGAGGAACTGTTCGGGAATCACCCTGACTAGCTGGTACCAAGAGCCGTTGAAGTTGTTGCCAGGGGCAACAAACTTACCGCCAAGGGATTGCCGGCCCGACGGGAGTGTTTAGCAAGAGTCTCCAGAGTTGCCAACGTGGTGGGAGAGGAAGAGTGCCAGGTGTCAGTGGCACCTGTTGTTGATGATAATAACGAGGCACAAGTGTCCGCAACCCCGAAAAAGGGGGAGACTTTGTCTAGAGATGGAGAATTGCTGGGTCGAGTGTCTGACAGAGGACCCGAGGATGTCTCAAGGTCTAACAGCGAGAGTGAGGAGACCGCTGTCAGTAAAAGGTCTCGGAAAAGACGAGCTGGCCTTGGAAAAAAACTGGAGCAGATTCTGAATCTGGAAGACTCCCTGCAGATGGTTTCTGTGAAGTTGATGGAGAAAGAAAAAGAGGAGAGGGACAAATCGCTTGCTGACTTTAAGAAAGAGCAAGAAGCGAGGCTTCAGCTGGAAAAAGTCATGGAGCACCACAGAAGTGAGTTTGTGGCTCTGTGGGATGAACTGTCCTGCTCCCAGGGTCTTGTGACCAGCAAGGAGAGTGAAGTGGAGAGTCTAGCCAAGCGGATGTCATTCCAGGGAGAAGAAGTGAGTCTTCTACATGGTGTATATCAGGCTCTGCAGAGTGATCACAAGGCTAGGCTGGTAGCCATGGAAAAAATTTAAAAAGAGAAGAATGAAATGAAGATGGAAGTTGATGCTCTTGCCAGCAATCTGGAGAGTGTCTCTAAAGCTAAGAGACAACTTGAGGAGGAAGTCAAGGCGAAGAATGCCCTTGCACATGCTCTTCAATCTGCTCGTCATGACAATGACTTGCTCCGTGAGCAGTATGAGGAGGCCCTGGAACAAGTATAGACTCTGAAACATGAAAACAAGAACTTGCAAAAGGAGATCTCAGATCTATCTGAACAGATTGGTGAGAGTGGAAAATGTATCAATGAGTTAGAGAAGACCAAGAAACAGTTGCTGGACAGTGAGAAGATGATCTCCGCAAAGCTCAAGAGTTAGCAGCTGAGATATATAAAGCTGGAAGATGACATGAAGATCTTAAAAGAGAGCCTGGAAGCGCAGAACTAAATGCACAGAAGGTCCCACGTAGCTCCCTTCATTTTGCTGGGAGCACAACTCTACGAGCAGATGGCTGTGCTGGCGGACAATGCACAATTGAGGAAACAATTGCTGTCTTCGGAAGATACTGTCAGTGACTTGACAGAGTTACTTGACAGTGAGAGGATTAAGTTCGTTAAGCTCCAGTGTAAGCTGCGGAAATAGGAAAAAAAGAAAGAGGACCAGGAAGTCCTAAAAGCGAGCAGAGACCAAGATATGGTGGAATTGGCTCAAGAAAGGCTTCTGGGGCCGAAGTAACAGGACACAGGGATGCTTTCTCTGAATGCCAAAAAGTCCTCTAAAGCTAAGATTGAGGTGAAGCCCTGAAAGAGGCCCCCTGAAGCTAGGACTGAGCTGAAACCTGGTGGGAAATCCTCTGAGTGGAGACTAAGGAGAAATCAGGCGGGAAATCCTTTGAACCTGAGACCAAAAATTTTGAAGGTAATGCTGAGGCAGAGAAATCCACTGAAGCAGAAGCTAAACCAGAGTCAACCTCAAAAGCTGTGAGTAAAGAAAATGGCACAACTGAAGCTACAGGTGAAGAGAAGAGTAAGCCTGAAGAAGCTGCAGAGAAGAGCCAAACAGTAGTAGAAGCTGATTCCACACAAGAATCTGAAGGAGCCAAAGACTCTGAAGCCAAACCTGAGGAAGCTAGTGCCCCTGAAGAGAAAGCTGGAAGGGATCAGGTGAAACCATGTGAGAAATCTACTGAAGTCAAGACTGAGGTGAAACCAGTTGGAAAGTCCACTGAAGTCAAAACTGTGGTGAAACCAGGTGGTAAGTCCTCTTAAGTTGAAACTGAGATGGATCCGTGTCGGAGGTCATCTGAAGCTACAGAGAACAAGACAGTGGTTGGTGAAGCCACTGAGGCCGAAAGATTCTCTGAAGCAGAGTCAGAGGTCCGGCAAGCCAGAAGAAGACACAGGTTAGAAGCATCGGTCCTCTCGGTCCTTAATTTCAAGAACCCTGCCCACACCAGGGTGAAGAACCTGGTGCTGGAGAGGTGTGACAGAGAGACTTGCAATTGGTGGCTGGTAAAAGTCCGGAAGAAAAAAGTCAAGGACTTCAGAGACTGTGGGACAAAAGTTGTCCAAGAGAAAGGAAAGGCAGATGGTTACTGCCTATCAAATACGTGTGCTCCTTCCCGGTGGTCTGAGCAAAGGGGGGACGGGGGGGTATGTGACAAGGTGGCAAGGAAAGGGTGTATCTCCTTGGCTCACCCTAGACAATCAGGGAAGGGAGGTGTATATAAGATGGAGACTCAGTCTAATCTGTGCTCTCCCTGGGAAACAGCATGTTGCAGTAGAGGGAGACACTCAGACCCTGTTGAGCAAGCACACAGTTGGACTGACCCACCCATTCCCAAGACCTGAATCCGATTGAGCACATTAGGGACATCGTGTCTCGCTCCATCCACCAACGCCACGTTGCACCACAGACTGTCCAGGAGTTGGCGGATGCTTTAGTCCAGATCTGGGAGGACATCCCTCAGGAGACCATCCGCCACCACATCAGGAGCATGCCCAGGTGTTGTAGGGAGGTCATACGGGCATGTGGAGGCCACAAACACTACTGAGCCTCATTTTGACTTGTTTTAACGACATTACATCAAAGTTGGATCAGCCTGTAGTGTGGTTTTCCAATTTGATTTTGAGTGTGACTCCATATCCAGTCCTCCATGGGTTAATCAATTTGATTTCCATTGATAATTTTGTGTGATTTTGTTGTCAGCACATTCAACTATGTAAAGACGAAAGTATTTCACACGGTTAGTTCATTCTTTAAGATCTAGGATGTGTTATCTTACTGTACCCTTTATTTTTTTGAGCAGTGTAAGTTTGCCATACCTTTCCATTACAAAATGTGTTGCTAATGTTACTCTTAAATTAAATAGCACTGTCTTTGTAATGTTCCTTCACACTGCATAGGATTTTGTTGCACTGTTTATTGCTGTTTTGCACTATGTGACTTGTTGCACCACACATTGTCTAGTGTGGACAACAGGAGCCAATGGTGTTATCATTTTGCATGTTAGTTAATGATAGCAAGAACAGTATTTCTGCATGTCATACAGCAGAATGTAGGTGATGGTCAGCAGGAACAGTTTTTTAGCACTACAAAAATATAGTGTGAAAAGCCTTTTTTTCAGACACTTATGAGGACCAAGTCCCCAAGTAGCACATATCACCCCCTCCCCCCCGCCCATAATTAAACAGTGAAAACTCTTTAAGATGAACAGCCAAAATTGCATTAGTGTCTCACTTATTCTGATACTTGTAAAGTTTTCTTCGCTGCAGTTTTTTTTTCTGCTTCACAGGTTAGTGAGCTAAAGACCTCTTGAAAGTCATGATATATATCATACCGAAGGTACATGCGATGGCTTTCAGGTGACCCATACATTAATGTCATCTGTAGAGCATGAAATGCCAACATCTCTTGCCCCAGGTATGAAGTTTTACTGTAAATTTATAAAAGGTACAGTATTTCAAAAACACTAAATGTAACAGCACCAGCAAGTTATCCTTATCATTTCCCCTTTCCATTTCCTATCTACCATCCATCAGTTGTGATCATCATATAGGAGCATGCACCAGGGAGTTCTAGGGTGCACTCTATACTAAGACAACAATTAAAGCCTGGAATATGCAGGAGGCGGGCACAGTGAGAAGGAAAGATCCTGCTTAATAAACAGCAACAGAGGGACATTTACTGGTAAGACAGATCTGATCTTGCTGATCAGAGGTTCTTCCAAGTAACTGTGGGAACTTTATTATGCATTTTGTCTGTCTTCATGATTTTTTCTTTCTTTACACTAGTATCAGTCTGGCACCACCCTTTGTACTAAAGGGAAGAACCTGTGTAGCAACCCAGGAGTTAAAGGGGTTGTGCAGTGAAAACTAACTTATCCCCTATCCACAGGATGTGCCCTCCATTTATCTCTATGGGAGAGCCAAAACGCTGTACTGGTGTATCTCTGGCTCTCCCATAGAGATACATGGAGGGGGTGTGCCAACACCCTAACTCCGTGCAGAAGGAGAACCGGAGCACAGTGCAGCAGAACACGGGAGGGGTTGTCCCAGCAGTCAGAGCCCCCGCAATCAGCTATTTATCCCCTAGCCTGTCGATAGGGGTTAAGTTCTTTATCGCTGAACAACCCCTTCAAGTATGGACAAGGAACAGTGGACAATGGTGAAAGAAGAGGGTCAGAAAGTCAGATGTCATAGTGGCAAAGGTGGTTTAACTGGTTCTTTTATACTCATTCAGGTTGGAACAGCGACAGGTTGCAGTAACAGCGACAGGTCACACCCAGTACAGTATGTCAAGTGATTGAAAAGTGTAGTGCAATTGGTGTTGGTGGTGCAATGACAATGGTAAAAAATAAATTCCACAGTTCTTGAAGGTATAATTTCGTATGACAACACAAAAGTGTTGCAATAGTTAATATGAGCAGGTACCCCTTTAGTAAAGTGCCCTTGGGTGCTTAGTGGGTTTGAACAGTTTATTCTCTCTATCCTTCCTGAAATAGGTACTACTTGAAATAACTTCACTGAAGAATTCTTCACAAATTGTCTCCAAGTGGCTAATGCTAAAAGCAATAGGCTACTCAGAATACTTGAGCTGCAATGTCCACTGCAGGATGCCAGTCTTGAGTCCATGACATGACAGCAACCATGTCTCTGGGCCTGTCCTGTAGCTTGTGAATGTCTAATTACCTTAAACTCTAAACATCTGATCGAAAAAATTTGATTCCATCCTAATTTATTTGCGCTGAATCGCTATTAAAACGGCTATTTACGGGCTACAGAGAGCCTCAATAGGGGTATAGAACACTTTGCCTTGCCGTAACACGCATAGGGAATGGAATGTGCTGGTTCAGTGAACTAATACTGCTATTTAGTATGACATGCAGATTACAGGCATTGCTATTAGAATCACTGACGCAGAGCATTTGGATGTGGTGCCAATATTGAAGTGATTAACAAGATTTCTTAATTTAATTTTAATTTAATTTAATTTTTTAATCTTTTAAATTCTTTTTTTAGGACCTGTTCTGTGAGCATCGAGCAGGCGGTCTGCCATGAGGCAACCTACCACCTGTTCCAGCCCCAGCCTCTCAGCACCACCCCTGACTGTTAAACTGCCAATGTTTCATTTACAGTTATGGTTCATTGTTATCACTCCAACGTGTTTCATTGGATTCTTGTGGTAATTCCAGAGGTAATATATGACGAACATAGTGCCTCACAATTGAAAAGATTGAAGAGATTTTTTTAAATTAAACTTTAAGATTTTGAAGATCAGATTCACAATTTTAATGTCCCGGGTGCCTGAAGCGTTTACTTTGAACTAATGCTGTATGACCACAAAACCCAATATAATAATAAGATCACGTGACGGCACAGTGACAGAGCTTAGAGATGGCAGCATCCCGATGAGACCATGGGGCCTCACAATTGAAAAGATTAAATATCTTTTTTTAAATTTAAATGAAAGATTTTAAATAGATTAACATTTTAAAAGTTTAATGTAATGTGCCAACAGTATGAGGAGACCATATGGTGGCAGAATGACACAGCCTGGAGGTGGCGGCAGCCTGACGAGACCATAGGGCCTCACAATTGATAAGATTAAAGATATTATTAAAAATTTAAATTAAGGATTTTAAATAGTGTAACATAAAAATTTTTATATACTGTGCCAGCAGCATGAGGAGACCACATGGCGGCACAATGACACAGCCTGGAGGTGGCAGCAGCATGAGGAGACCACAATGTGGCAGAATGACACAGCCTGGAGACGGCGGTAAAGATTTTAAATAGATTAACATAAAAAGTTTTACTTAAAGAGGTACTCCGGTGGAAAACTTTTTTTTTTTTAAATCAACTGGTGCCAGAAAGTTAAAAAGATTTATAAATTACTTACATTAAAAAATCTTAATCCTTCGGGTATCTATTAGCTGTGAATATTACAGAGGAAATTATTTTCTTTTTGGAACACAGTGCTCTCTGCTGACATCTCTGTCCATTTTAGGAACTGACCAGAGCAGCATATGTTTGCTATGGGGATTTTCTCCTACTCTGGACAGTTCTTAAAATGGACAGATATATCAGCAGAGAGCACTGTGCTTGTGATGTCAGCAGAGAGCCCTGTGTTCCAAAAAAAAAAAAAGAATTTCCTCTGTAGTATTCAGAAGCTAATAAGTACTGGAAGGATTAAGATTTTTTAATTGAAGTAATTTACAAATCTGTTTAACTTTTTGGCACCAGTTGATTTAAAAAATGTATAATTTTCCACCAAAGTACCCTTTTAACCCCATAAGGACTGAGCCCTTTTTACCTTAAGGTATTTGCAATTCTGGCACTGTCACTTTATGCATTAATAACTCTGGAATGCTTTTACCGATTATTCTGATTCTGAGTTCGTTTTTTTGCGACATATTCTACATTAACATAGTGGTAAATTTTCATCATTACTTGCATCCTTTCTTGGTGAAAAATCCCAAAATTTCATGGAAATTCTGAAAATTGTGCATGTTTCTAACTTTGAAGCTGCCTGCTTGTAAGTAGTGTTGCTCGCGAAAATAAAACGAGAATATTACGAATATGCGAATATTCGCGAATATGACGAATATTCGTCCACATATTCGCGAATATTCGCGAATTCGAATATGGCCTATGCCGCTCAACACTACTTGTAAGGAAAAAGGAAATTCCAAATAAATTATATATTGATTCACATATACAATATCTCTACTTTATGTAGGCATCATAACGTTGCCATGTTTTTACTTTTGGAAGAATTAGAGAGCTTCAAAGTTCAGCAGCAATTTTCCAATTTTTTGCTAAAATTTCAAAATCTGACTTTTTCAGGGACCAGTTCAGTTTTGAAGTGGATTTGAGGGTCTTTCATGTAAGAAATACCCCATAAATGACCACATTATAAAAACTGCACCCCTCAAAGTATTCAAAATGACATTCAGAAAGTTTGTTAACCCTTTAGTTGTTTCACAGGAATAGCAGCAAAGTGAAGGAGAAAATTCAAAATCCTCAGTTTTTTACACTCGCATGTTCTTGTAGAGCCATTTTTTGGAATTTCTACAAGGGGTAAAAGGAGAGAATTCCCCCCAAAATGTGTAACCCCATTTCTCTCGAATAAGGAAATATCTCATATGTGGATATAAAGTGCTCCGTGGGTGCACTAGAGGGCTCAGAAGGAGCAGCAATGGGATTTTGGAGAGTGAATTTAGCTGAAATGGTTTTTGGTGGGCATGTCACCCCTATGATGCCAGAAAAGCAAAAAAAAAAAAAAAAAACACATGGCATACTATTTTGGAAACTGCACCCTTCAAGGAATGTAAAAAGGGGTACAGTGAGCCTTAACACCCCACAGGTGTCTGGCAACTTTTCTTAAAATCGGATGTGTAAATGGAAAAAAAAAATTTCACTAAAATGCTGGTTTTTCCCCAAATTTTGAATTTTTACAAGGGGTATTAGGATAAAATTTCCCCCAAAATGTGTAACCCCATTCCTTCTGAGTATGGAAATACCCCATGTATGGTCGTCAAGTGCTCTGCTGCCGCACACCAATGCTCAGAAGAGAAGGAGCACCATTGGGCTTTTGGAGAGAGAATTTGTTTGGAATGGAAATCGGGGGCCATGAGCATTTACAAAGCCCCCTGTGGGGCCAGAACAGTGGACCCTCCCCCACATGTGACCCCATTTTAAAAACTACACCCCTCACAGAATTTAATAAGGGATGCAGTGAGCATTTACTCTCCACTGGCGTTTGACAGATCTTTGGAACAGTGGGCTGAGCAAATCCAGAATTACATTTTTCATTTTCACAGACCACTGTTCCAAATATCTGTCAGACACCTGTGGGGAGCAAATGCTTACTGCACCCCTTATTACATTCCATGAAGGGTGTAGTTTCCAAAATGAGGTCGCATGTTGGGGGATCCATTGTTCTGGCACTATGGGGGCTTTGTAAACACACATGGCCTTGAATCCCGGACACATTTTCTATCCAAAAGCCCAATGGCACTCCTTCTCTTCTGAGCATTGTAGTTAGCCCGCAGAGCACTTTACATCCACATATGGAGTATGTTCTTACTCAGAAGAAATGGGGTTACAAATTTTTGGGGGCTTTTTTCCTATTTTCCCTTGTGAAAATGAAATATTTAGGGTAACAACAGCATTTTAGTGGGGTGTTAAGGCTCCCTATACCCCTTGTTACATTCCGTGAGGGGTGTAGTTTCCAAAATGGGGTCACACATGGGTATTCATTTTTTTTTCGTTCTTGTCAGAACCGCTGTAAAATCATCCACTGCTGTGCAACTCACCAATTTAGGCCTCAAATGTACATAGTACTTGTGCGTCCGCAGAGCATTTTATGACTACATATGGGGTATTTCCGTACTCAGGAGAAATTGCGTAATTTTTTTTTCCCTTTTACCTCTAATGAAAATCAAACATATGGGGCAACACCAGCATGTTAGTGTAAACGTTTTTATTCTTTTACACTAACAGGCTGGTGTAGACCCCAACTTTTCCTTTTCATAAGGGGTAAAAGGAGAAAAAGACCCTCAAAAATTGTAACGCAATTGCTCCCGAGTACGGAAATGCCCCATATGTGACCCTAAACTGTTTCCTTGAAATACGACAGGGCTCCGAAGTGAGAGATTTTGAGAACTAAATTAGGGATTGCATAGGGGTGGACATAGGGGTATTCTACGCCAGTGATTTCCAAACAGGGTGCCTCCAGCTGTTGCTAAACTCCCAGCATCCCTGGACAGTCAATGGCTGTCTGGAAACACTGGGAGTTGTTGTTTTGCAACAGCTGGATACGCTGTTTTGAAAACACTGCCGTACGATACATTTTTCATTTTTATTGGGGGGGAAAGTGTAAAGGGGTGTATATGTAATGTTTTACCCTTTATTTTGTGTTATTGTAGTGTAGTGATTTTAGGGTACATTCACAAGGACAGAGGTTCACGGTGAGTTTCATGCTAGGAATATGAGCTGCAGCAGAAAATTTGCCGCAGCTCAAACTTGAAGCAGGAAACTCACTGTAAACCCGCCCGTGTGAATGTATACAGTACATTCACATGGGGGTGGGGGCAAACCTCCAGCGGTTGCAAAGCTACAACTCCCAGCATGCACTGACAGACTGTGCATGATGGGAGTTGTACTTTTGCAACAGCTGGAGGCACACTGGTTGGAAAACCTTCAGTTAGGTTCTGTTACCTAACTCAGGATTTTCCAACCCTTGTGCCTCCAGCTGTTGTAAAACTACAACTCAGAGCATGTCCTGATCGCCGAAGGGCATGCTAGGAGATGTAGTTATACAACAGCTGGAGGTACGCAGCTACAACTCACATCATGGCCGTTTGCTGTTTGTGCATGCTGGGAGTTGTAGTTTTGAAAGATTTAGAGGTCCACAGTTTAGAAACTACTGCACAGTGATCTCCAAACTGTAGCCCTCCAGATGTTGCAAAACTACAAATCCCAGCATGCCCAGACAGCAAACTTCTGTGTGGGCATGCTGGGAGTTGTAGTTTTGCAAGATCTAGGGGGCCACAGTTTAGAGATCACTGCACAGTGATCTCCAAACTTTAGCCCTTCAGCTGTTGCAAAACTACAAATCCCAGCATAGTTTTGCAACATCTGGAGGGCAACAGTTTAGAGACCACTGTATAGTGGTCTCAAACTGTAGCACTCCAGATGTTGCTAGGCAACTCACCGGCTTCCGTAGTCTGCAGCAGGGAGCCAGCCGCACGTCATCGCCATCCACCGATCATCACCCGCTGCCGCCGCCGATGGTAAGTGACCTCCGGCGCTGGTCACCATCAGTTCCCTCGCTCTGTCCGGACTACAGTGGGTGGGCAGAGCAGGGGAACCGAACGTTAACCCCCCCCCCGCCCCCGATCTGATATTGGTCGTCGCTTCTGAATGACCAAGAGCAGGGATAGGAGGGGTTGCACCCCTGCCACCTCACTCCCATCCCTTCAGGGGGATTATGGGTGTCTTGGACATGCCCGATCCCCCTTTTTTTCCGGGTCATCGGAGTCCCATTTGACCCGGATTTGACCAGCGATTTGCGGCAATCGCCAACATGGGGGGTCCCAGGACCCCCCTGGGCATATGCACGGGATGCCCGCTGATAGATATCAGCAGTCATCCCGGTCCGGTCCCTGACCAGCTAGCGACGGGGACCGAAATTCCCACAGGCGTACCCATATGCCCTTAGTCTTTAAGGACTCTTAAGGGGTTAATGTACCAGCAGCATGAGGAGACCACATGGCTACAGTGTGTCTGGGTACACTGTCTCGTCTTCCTCATCATGCTGTAGCTCCACAGGCTGCTCCTGCTCCTCCTCTCCTGTCAGATGAATATAAAAACAACCAATTTCCCAAAACATTGCCTGTACTCCATTGTCCCCCCCCCCATCCTCCTCTTTCAGTTCAGCCCCGACAGGGCTCAAGTGGCCTTGAGATGTAGGTGCCTCATCTCCAGTGCCCTGACCAGCCATCGTTTCTGCCATCTGTTGTAGGAAAGGAAGCAGTGGAAGGACGTAATTCATCCCGTAATCCTGGCGACTGACTAATAATGTGGCTTCCTCAAATGGCCTGAGCAAACAGCAGGTGCCACTGGTTGCCATTGAAGTTACATAGAGGATTCCCCCTATCCGCTTGGATCATCAAGAAATTGGTAATGGCTTTTCTCTGTTCGTATAGTCGGTACAACATATGGAGAGTGGAATTCCAACGGGTGGAAACGTTGCAGATCAGACTATGTTGGGGGATACCGTTCTGACGCTGCAGCTCAAGGAGGGTGTGCATTGCAGTTTACGAGTGGCTAAAGTGCATGCAAAGTTTCCTTCCCATTGCTAGGATGTCTTGCAGATGGGGAGAACACTTCAGGAAGCGCTTGACAACCAGATTGAACACATGTGCCATGCAGGGTGCATGGCTCAGGCTTCCTTGACAGAGTGCAGACAAGATGTTCTTCCTGTTGTGGGTCACCATGGTTCCCATTTCCAGTTTTCGTGGAATAAGCCATCATTCGATTTCTTGATGAATCACTTTTAGCAGTTCCTCCCTTGTGTGACGTTCACCAAGCAAACCATGTGAAGAACAGTGTGACACCACCGTGCCCTGCACACATGGTATGATGGAGGGGCACTGAGACTTGTCCATGCAGTAGAGGCTGAGGACATGGTGGAGGATGAGGAGGCAGAGTCGCACACTGTCACAAGACCAACAGCCTGAGAGTGTGGAGGCGGAAGCGGCATGACCTGTCCAGGTTGCTGTTGTGGCTGTGCAGGAACCACATACAACCAGTGGGCCGTAAAGGACATGTGTTTTCCCTGACCGTAGTTACAGCTCCAGACGTCGGTGCTGCCATGCCCCTTGGTACACACCGAGAGGCTCAAGGACTGGCCCATCTTCTCTTCCACATAATTGTGCAGGGTTGGTACTGCCTTTTTCGCAAAGAAATGACAGCTTGAGACTCTCCACCTCAGCTTGGCACAAGCCATCAGTTCTCTGAAAGGTGCAGAGTCCACCACTTGGAAAGGGAGGGATTGCAGCACCAGCAACTTGTACAGGAGCACAATCAGCTTCTGCGCCGTTGGATGACTGGGCACATACTGTTGTCTCTTGGACATGGCTTCTCTGATGGATTGATGTTGGAATGACTGAATCGAAGCAGGAGGAGCAGGAGCATCTGTACCAACAGAAGATGGATATGACAGATAGCTCCCTTCGGCTGGGGTGGTGGAGGCTTGGCTGGCTGAAACAGGCAGCAGCGTGCCACTGGGTGATGCAGCAGGCTGGACCACCACATCAGAGCCACGGTTCAAGCCACACCGCCAAGTAGCTGATTTCCCCCCCCCCCCATAGACTGTACTGACTGCTACTGTCGCCAACTCCAGGAACCCTGTTCCATTACCTCTTAGGAAGGTAGTCTGCTGCAAAGCAGGTGGTCTACCCCGGGCACGCTTGGCTCCAGACTTCCCACTTTTGCCACCATGCTGACTGCCAACCATGCTACCACCTTGCTGGATCAGCTGCTGCCTCACGGGCAACCTGCCACCCTCTTCTCCTGATGATGATGAAGCCCCTTCTGCACCCAGCTCCCAAGTGCGATCGGCTTCATCATCATCATCGAGTTGTGTCTGCACGTCACTGATGTCCTCCTCAGGTTGAACGCTTGCAACACCACCTCCCATGCCACTCTCCTCATCATTACTTGCCCACATAGCGGAGGAAGCAGGGGTCTGTCCTCTATTAGAATGTCCTCACTAAATACCCCACTCCTGTGGGGGAGGGAACAGCATAGGTCAAAGGTATTGGATGGACAGGGACTGCTCCTGGGCCATGCCAACTGAGGGTTGTGTTTGAGGAACCGACCGACTGTTGATTGGGGGTGTCAGATGTCACTTGTGATGAAGTAGATGACTGAGTTAACCAATCAATGACGGCAGATGGGTTGTTGGTTGAGACACGACCGCTAGCTGATACAAGGAGCTTAGTCCTCTCGCTGCGACTCCTGCTGCCACTCGCCCCTAGTCTGCTGCAACATCTGCCTGCGCCTGATGAATTTAAGCCTCTGCCACTTCTGCCTAACATACTTATACACCAGCTGAGTTTGGATATGTTAACACTTATGAGAGGAGGACAATATGCTCCACTACGCTTAAAACTGTATTAGACTACAAAAACAAGTGTGTAGCTTTGGCTGGCCTTTCACAGTAACTAGGCCCAAATTAGTTTAACAGGAAAAAAAGTACACCACGTAGGTGTACGTACAGTTTACACTTTTGAGAGGAGGACATTACGCTCCGCTACAAACTGTATTAGGCTACAGAAACAAGTGTGTAGCTTTGGCTGGCCTTTCCCAGTAACTAGTCCAGGTATATGCAGGTCGGCACAGTGCAAGGGTAGGTGCCAGGGATTAGTAGATCCAATAGAAGTAAAAAGAATCCCAGCACACATATAATATTGAAGCAATTATTTTCGTTTATTTGTAGCATAAACTGTAGAACATATAACGCAGCATGAGTTCCGGCTTTACAGAAGCCTTTTTCAACTGCATAGTTATACAATGGGATAAAGGCGCTTTTTATGTGCGCCCGACAGGTACAAAAAGCGTCATCACTCACCCAGAACCTCCCCCGGAAGATTACCTAGTTAATCGGTTATACAGATGGCGGGAATCCTACCTACCAGCCTGCTTCATCCGTGGAGGTTACTCTTCTTCAAGCTCCAGTGATTTTTTCAATACTCACGGCAACAGGCGTCCTTTTTTACAGAGGAGAAGAGGACGCCGAGGAGAAGAGGAGGCTGCCTTTATCGGCGAACCCGGGGGTCCAGTGATCACGCGATGCCAGGTAGGACTGAATCCATAGTTACCAATATTTCCTCTAGATGCTTATTACCTATAGAATTTTCTGTCCTCCAGAAGGGACTCTCTTTTAGTCCTGTGAATAAACTAGACTCTTTACAGTTGGACATAGATTTGGAGAAACTTTTTCGCTCAATCAGATTGAAGACTAATTTCTCAGTAAATAAGACTCCTACTGTAACAGCTCCATCTACTTCTGTTATTGAAAGAGAAGTTTTGAGCTTGGAGAGCCTCAATTTACAGATTAAAAGTTGTTTTTGTCCACAAAAAATTTATCATCCCATTGAAACCTATGTTAATTTGGTGAAAACTGATGTGGAGAAATTGATGAAAGAAGTTGAGAGAGGGAAATACCCGACGTTTAATAATTTGTCTACCCTCGAGAGGCGAGCTCTGGATTCTCTGTTTGCTGACCAAAATATTACAATAACAAAGGCGGATCTATAGTAGTAATGGATACTATTAAATATTAAAGAGAAATCTCACCTCAATTAGCAGACAGAGAAACATATGAGCCGATAGACAGAGATCCTCTACCTACTATTCAACATATGATTTCAGATTTGGTTTTGAAATATAGGGGTTGTGGCGTTATTGATGAAAAACTTGCAACATATTTACAAAAGGATTTTCCAATAACTCCTGTGTTCTATATCCTACCGAAGATCCACAAGGGATTGACCGGTCCTCCAGGTCGTCCCACTGTGGCTTCGACAGAGTCAATATTAACCCCTCTCTCTATTGTTTTGGAGAAGTCCTTAACGCCATGGGTTAAAACCGCTATTGCTTTTTTGCTGACACATCAGACTTTTTGAAAATTCTAGAGACTGTGACTAATATTTCAGATGACACACTATTGGTGACAATAGATGTCGTTAGTCTTTACACTTCAATAGAACACAATAAAGGAATTGAGGCAACAAAATGGCTATTGGGACAAAGTAATCAAACTGACATACAGAAAGCATTTCTGGAGGAAATGCTGAACATCGTATTGAGTGAAAATTATTTCCTTTATGAGGATACTTTTTACAAACAAAAGAGGGGTTCGGCGATGGGGGGCGAACTTGCCCCCCCCCCATATGCAAATGCATACATGTCACATTTGTATAAATGTCAATGTGTATCCCAATAACCTATTCCAGCGACATGTGAAATTATGGAAGAGATTTATTGATTATATCGTATGCATATGGGAGGGGCCACTTTCGACCCTTCAGGAATTTTTTGATTACTTTAACAATATAAGGGATGAGTTGAAATTTACATTAACTTGTGACACTGCCAGCATCAGTTTTTTGGACACCCTGATTCTAAAAGATGGTAAGGGTGGTCTATGTACGGACTTATAAAGGAAACCAATGGATAAGAATAGTTTGCTTCATTTTTCAAGTGCCCATCCTCCATCAGTTAAACGTGCAATCCCCTTTTCTCAAAGACAGAGAATATCTTGGATTGTCAAGGATCCTGCTTTAAGAGAACAAACAGAACCGGAAGGGAAATTTAGAGAACGAGGGTATCTAGACAGGGTGTTAAATCTAAGACCTCAGAGAGAATGATCAGTTAGACCGAAAGAAGAAAAAATAATTCCCTTTGTAAGAAATTTTCAGTCACTAATATACAAGGTCGATAAAATTATTAAAGAACATTGGCAAATCCTAGAAAAATCCTATCCAGTTATTGAGGAATTTAATAGAGCACCTCTAATTTGTAATAAAAGGGCACAAAATCTGAAGGATAAACTTATCAGGGCTGATGTTGGCAGTAACAAAAACAGGAGCATACCCGTGTCTGACATGAGTGCAATGCACTAATGTGATGCAAGGCAACAGAATCACACATCCCCATTCAGGAAAAATGTTTCCAATTACAAGTTTTTTACATGTCACTCAAAATATTTTATTTATTTGATAAAGTGTCCCTGCGGTCTCCTATACGTTGAAGTGACTACCAAACATGTAGGAGACCGCATAAATAGACATAAATCTAGCATTCATTGCAAAAATTTGCTTCTTCCTATTCCACATAATTTTAATGAGAAAGGCCATACCATTGCCCAGTTGAAATATCAAGTAATAGATGAAGTAATTCCTCCCAGACGGGGCGGCGAGATCAAAAAGCTTCTTGCTAGGAAAGAAGCTTTTTGGATTCATAAATTGGATACCCTGGAGCCCCGGGGTTTAAATCGCGAGTATGAACTGTCTAAATTGTTATTCTGAGTAACATTGGTGCACTTATTATTTATCATGTATCGCTTCCTTTATTGCAGCAGCCGATGTAAAAGATACCGCCTTCATTACTACTGTTGTGATTCCACTTTCATTCACAAAAATATTGTCACGTGTGTTGTGAGGTACACCTACGGGGGAGGTTCTGGGTGAGGGATGACGCTTATTGTACCTGTCATGTGCACATAAAAAGCGCCTTTATCCCATTGTATAACTATGCAGTTGAAGAATGCTTCTGTAAAGTAGGAACGCGTGCTGCGTTATATGTTCTACAGTTTATTCTACAAGTAAACAAAAAGAATTGCTTCAATATTATACGAGTGCTGGGATTCTTTTTACTTATATTTCACAGTAACTAGGCCCAAATTAGTTTGACAGGAAAAAACGTTCACCACCTATGTACGCACAGTTTACACTTGAGAGGACAATACGCTCCGCCACGCAACCTGAATTTTTTTTGCTTTTAGTGCCTAATACAGGTTGGTATAGATAGCATGTGAACCTTTGCATAGCCCTTCTATTATTGTTGTCTTTGTCCTGTAACCAATAGACTCATAAATCCAGAGTCTTTACCAGGCTCAGTGGATGTGTCCCTGAATACACCATATTTCAATATGAGACTCAATTTATCTTGTTACGGTCAGGGAAGGTCATACCTAGTACTTCATGTCTTTGTCCACAAATCCCTGTTCATTTTACACTTTTCACATTTTATGTGATATTTCAAACTGAAGCAATTTTTCATTTGGAAAGTTTTAAAGATCGAGCCTGAAGCTTTCAACCAACCACAAAGCAGACCTCTATGTCTCCTGCACACGATCTAATGCATTTCAATTTATGATATGATGTATTGTGAACATCTAAAAGGGCATGCTGCATCTTTATTAGTCTGCATGGCCCCAGTAAAAATGGATTAACACTGTATTTAAAACTGTGTGATATGTATTGGTTTTTAGCATTAGGCCAAATTTCTCAATTGCCCAAGCAAGATGGTGGAACCAATATCAAGTCCATCAAAATTGTCAGCATGATTTGTCAGCATGACTATAACAGTTGCGTATAAATTATTTGTCAGAAACTTACCTCTCCATGCTCCGGTGGCATTTTTTCCCTCTGTCAATGGCTGTAGCTCCATTCTGCATGGCAGCACTGGGAAAAGTCTATGGGGGTTACTGTGGTAACCAACCAAATTTTAGATAAGGCCAGTTGACCAATTTTTTGTTTTGGACACCAAACCAATCAGGGCCCTAGCTCCTTGTACAGCCAGGTATCTGGATGAGGGATTTAAGACAAACACTGACACTCAGCACATGTGATTCTTAAATGGTTACTACCAGTTGCTGTTTCATCTGCCTTGATGTGTTGGGGATACTAATTCTTCTGACCTTAACCCCTTGCCTGATGATCTTTGGTTAATCCATGCCATCCTGGCTTTTTTTTTACCTGGTGATTGCTGTTTTGATTTACCTTACTCTAGCTAGTCATGTACTTTTTCATCTGTCCTGGCTGCTAACAGCTATTGCCACCATTGTTCTTGCACCATTAGTCTGTCACCTGACTCTACAGACAATCTTGGTCCATAGCCTCTAAGCCCATCCTGCCTTGCAGCAGGCTCTGGTAAACAAGGAGGCACCTTACTTTCTGCCAAGTAGAATTGTGTTGAAGATTGGTAGCTCCTTGTTACTATTTTGGTCACATTCATCCTGAGTCACTAAGGATGTCATTGCATAATTTTTGTTGCAGATTTCAGCTTTTGAGTTAAAGCATCAACAATTAACCCCTTAAGGACTCAGCGTTATTCCATTTTTGCACTGTCGTTTCTTCTTTCTTACCTTTAAAAAATCATAGCCCTTTCAATTTTGCACCTAAAAATCCATATGATGGCTTATTTTTTGCGCCTCCAATTCTACTTTGTAATGATATCAGTCATTTTACCCAAACATCTATGGCAAAATGGAAAAAAAATCATTGTGCGACAAAATTGAAGAAAAAACGCCATTTTGTAAATTTTGGTGGCTCCCGTTTCTACGCAGTACATTTTTCAGTAAAAATGACACCTTAACTTTATTCTATAGGTCCATATAATTAAAATTATATATCCTACTTATATAGGTTTGATTTTGTCGTACTTCTGGAAAAAATCATAACTACATGCTGGAAAATGTATATGTTTAAAATTCTCATTTTCTGACCCCTATAACTTTTTATTTTTCCGCGTAACACCACGTACGCCATTGACCGTGTAGTTTAATTAGCGATATATTTTTATAATTCAGACATTTCCACACACGGCGATTCCACATATGTTTATTTTTATTTACACAGTTTTTTTTTTATATGGGAAAAGGTGGGTGATTCAAACTTTTATTAGGGGAGGGGTTAAATGATCTTTATTCACTTTTTTTTCCACTTTTTTTTGCAGTGTTATAGCTCCCATAGGGGACTATAACACTGCACACACTGATCTTTTACATTGTTCAATGGTTTCTCATAGGAAACCAGTGATCGATGATTCTGCCGCTTGACTGCTCATGCCTGGATCTCAGGCACTGAGCAGTCATTCGGCGATCAGACACCAGGAGGCAAGGTAGGAGACCCTCTTCGTGTCTTACAGCTGTTTGGGATGCCGTGATTTCACCGCGGCGATCCCTAACAGCCCCCTGAGCTAACCGGCAATGTTTTACTTTCCCTTTAGACGCAGCGATCAACTTTGAATGCCGTGTCTTAACGGTTAAGAGCGTGGCACCGCGAACAGTGCCGCAAGCTATTAGCCACGGGTCCCAGCCATTGCTAGGTGCTGGGCCCGACGATGTGGCCCCGCGTTGTAGAACGGGAACAGACTCAGGACATACAGGTACACCCTGAGTCCTTAAGGGGTTAAACATTGTGAGAGAATTATCTTATTTTTACTTGCCACATTCAGCAGCCATAATCTGTAACATCAGTACAGAGGATATAGGGTGAACAGACACATAATAACTAGAGAGAACATGTAGACTAGGAGACCTACACATTGACAAAATACTTATAGTTGATACAACCATCTGCTGTCCCTTAAACATAGTCCCTTCTGCATAAACTGCAGCTGTTGCAAGACTACTATGAAGCCAGAGTAGTATTCAGAATTATAGAATCCCCTTTATTTCAAAGCTAATTCTAGATATCTATTATGATGTTTTTTTTTTTTAGGCATTACACACCACTGAAGTCAGAGAGACTTCAAATAGTAGAGGTACACAATACAATACAATCTAATAGATCAAAATGGCATTTTGTAGGGAAGATTGCAACAAAACACTTCTGTTGGTTGGTTCCAGTTATCTTCTGACGTCTCAATGACATTTCAGTGTTTCTGGTATTTCAAAGATTGATTTGCGTATAGATATTTAAAGTGAAGTTCATCTCATTTCTAAGTATCACTCATAGACTAGATAGATTATGCCTTTCTGGAAGGTCTATCAGTAATCTCTTCATTTATGCTGGATGAAGATGTTATATCTATTTATTGAAAAGTTATCTTCCTTTTTTCCATTCCTTGCGAAGAAAAATCACTTTTTTAGTGGTGATCCGAGAGTCTTAGCCCTATTATTTGACTGCATATTTATGCATAAAGTGTATTAATGGGATCTTTAGAAAAAAAAAATCCATTTCTTTAAAAGGGATCTTAACATTTCTATTTAAGAGCTGTTTCCTTACGCAGCCCTTCTACCACCATTATATTCTGGTGACTGTACCCAGACTAATGAAGCCTGCCTTCTTATGAGGTTGTTTGTGTCTTATGGCTGGCTGACTTGTTAGCTGAATTATGCAAATGGTTTCTAATGCATATGAATTTTACTAGTTTCCGAATGCAGTTCCGAAACTCTTTATACATGACTTGCTGTTTAGTCTAGAGAAAGATTAAAAAGCCCAGACATGTCCCAAAATGGCTATTACATATATATTGTGGTGCCAATCTGTTGCATACTTTACACTTTTCTCCTGGACTTATTTGAAGGAAGTGGGGGGGAATTCCTAAGTCCAAAATTTTACCAAGGCTACTGTATATAGTTTAAAATGTCACGATTCGGCTGGCTGGATGTGGATCCTCTGTGTCAGCGAGGGATTGGCGTGGACCATGTCGGTGGACCGGTTCTAAGATGCTACTGGTATTCACCAGAGCCCGCCGCAAAGTGGGATGGTTTTGCTGCTGCGGTAGCAATCAGGTCGTATCCACCGGCAACGGCTCAACCTCGCTGACTGCTGAGAAGGCGTGGGACAGAAGGACTAGGCAGAGGCAAGGTCAGACGTAGCAGAAGGTTGGGGCAGGCGGCAAGGTTCGTAGTCAATGTGGATAGCAGAAGATCTGGAACACAGGCTTTGGACAACACTAAACGCTATCACTGGCACAAGGCAACAAGATCCGGCAAGGAAGTGCAGGGGAAGTGAGGTGGAATTAGCAGGTGGAAGCTAATTAGGCTGATTGGGCCAGGCACCAATCACTGGTGCGCTGGCCCTTTAAATCTTAGAGAGGTAGATTGCAGAGGATACTGTGAGAGATGTGCCCAGAGATCAAGGTCTTTTTCCTGGCGGAGCTCCTGGTGTCTCTCAGAAAAACGCATGTCAATGCGGCAGGAATCTCTCGTGCGGCCAGCACATCCTTGATGTTACTGGATAGGCCTTTTTTAAAGGTCGCGCAGAGAGCCTCGTTATTCCAAGATAATTCGGAAGCGAGAGTACGAAATCAGATGGCGTACTCGCCTACTGAAGAATTACCCTGGACCAGGTTCAGCAGGGCAGTCTCGGCAGAAGAAGCTCGGGCTGGTTCCTCGAAGACACTACGGACTTCAGTGAAGAAGGACTGGACTGTGGCTGTGGCAGGATCATTGCGGTCCCAGAGCGGTGTGGCCCAAGACAAGGCCTTTCCAGAAAGAAGGCTCACTACGAACGCCACCTTAGACCGTTCTGTAGGAAATTGGTCCGACAACATCTCCATATATAGGGAACATTGAGATAAGAATCCATGGCAGAGTCTAGAGTCCCCATCAAATTTGTAAGGCAGGGACAAGCAGAGGCTAGGAGCGGCCACTCGCTGCGGAGGAGGTGCAGGAGCTGGCGGAGGAGATGGTTGCTGCTGTAGCAGTGGCAGAAGTTGCTGTAACGTGGCGGTCAACTACGACAGCTGCTGTCCTTGTTGGGCGATTTGCTGCGATTGCTGAGCGACCACCCTGGATAGGTCAGCGAGACTTGGCAGCGGCACCTCAGCGGGATCCATGGCCGGATCTACTGTCACGATTCGGCTAGCTGGATGTGGATCCTCTGTGTCAGCGAGGGATTGGCGTGGACCGTGTCGGTGGACCGGTTCTAAGATGCTACTTGTATTCACCAGAGCCCGCCGCAAAGCGGGATGGTTTTGCTGCGGCGGTAGCAACCAGGTCGTATCCACCGGCAACGGCTCAACCTCGCTGACTGCTGAGAAGGCGTGGGACAGAAGGACTAGGCAGAGGCAAGGTCAGACGTAGCAGAAGGTTGGGGCAGGCGGCAAGGTTCGTAGTCAATGTGGATAGCAGAAGATCTGGAACACAGGCTTTGGACAACACTAAACGCTATCACTGGCACAAGGCAACAAGATCCGGCAAGGAAGTGCAGGGGAAGTGAGGTGATATAGCCAGGGAGCAGGTGGAAACTAATTAGGCTGATTGGGCCAGGCACCAATCACTGGTGCGCTGGCCCTTTAAATCTTAGAGAGCTGGCGCGCGCGCGCCCTATGGAGCGGAGCCGCACGCGCCAGGACGTGACAGCCGGGGACCGGGACGGGTAAGTGACTTGGGATGCGATTCGCGAGCAGGCGCGTCCCGCTATGCGAATCGCATCCCCGCCGGCAATGTCAGTGCAGCGCTCCCGGTCAGCGGGTCTGACCGGGGCGCTGCAGAGAGAGAGACGCCGCGAGCGCTCCGGGGAGGAGCAGGGACCCGGAGCGCTCGGCGTAACATAAAATAGTTAACATGAAATAAAGAAAGTCTACAATCAAAGTTTTTTTAGAAGAGAATTAAATATTTGGGTAGGGTTACATGGAGGATCGCACTGTGGCTGATGACAGGCGATGCAGAGGACGGAGTATCATGATATCCTGGCTCCACCCTCTTATGAATGGTGTCACACCCCGCCCCCTCAGTGCAAGTCTATGGGAGTTAATAGTTAACATTTGTCCACCTTCTCAACCAAATTGTTTAAGGCTATGTCCAAACAGCATTTTGGACAGTAAAATAATCTTGTCGATTGTAAAATTGAGATGCCATTTTTCTCTGTTTTCTCTTATTTTTCTTTCTTCAATGCACAAAGAAAGACATTTTCATTAAAAATGACCTTCTGCTCATTGTTGATATATTATTTCTCACAAAAATGTTTGTTATAATTTCCTGAAAAAACTCAATAAAAATGATTTTGAAGAAATTCCTTCTGCCCCTTTTAACATTCTTTTAATAGGGGCAATTCAATATCCACATTGATTTACATAAAAAACTGTGCCTTGTTTTTTTTCTTTATTTACACCTGTTAAAAAACATGCATGAAAAACAAAAAAAAAGCGGTCATATTTTATTTATGAGCTGTGTGCAAAGACAGCTATTTTGACTTCCCATAGACTGACATTGTACCCATAAAAAAAAAAAAAAAAAAATTGTCTGAAATTTTACTGACTTTAAAAAAATAAAATAAAAATAACACCTGAAAATACAATGTGTGAACATAGCCTATATTCTCACATCCAACAAGAAAAATTAAGCAATTTAGCAAATCACCAAAATGTCTGTCATCTTATCTTGTTTCTACAGCTTTGATGCAGAGTTATATGCTGTCATAGTAACAGTGCTGGACTGGGACAAAAAAAAAAAAAGCTCAAGCATTTTGGGCAAATGGTATGGGATGGTACACCAACAACTTATTAGAATATATTAATAGTATGCACAGGCGTAACTTGTAGCTTCTGGGCCTCAATGCAAAATCTGCTACAGGGTCCCATGTTCTATTTATAATACTAGTCTCTTGTGGGGTAGATGTGCCTTGGGGCCCCCTTAGGCACCAGGGTCCAAGTGCCACTGCTACCTTTTGTACCCCCTATAGTTACACTCCTGATAGTATTACCTTTGGTGGGTCAAATGTATGTCATACAGTTATTGACAAAAAATTGCTTCTACAACTTGAGACAATTTGCCTAGTTGAGAAGGGGGGGCATCTTTACCTGTGAGAGAATCAAAATGGTCGTTCCAGCAAGCTCCCCACCATCCAGGCATCACCCATGGCAGATTGCCTTTGGATAGCCTAGACAGACCACTAGTAGAGAGGATTGTTTCATCTGCTGACAAGCATCTCACACAGTTATTGTGTCCACCATCCACGGGTAGCACCTTCATTACATACCCCTGTCTCTGCCCAAACCATTTCCAGATGCTAGCATAGGGTAATTTAGTGTCATGGCACCCACAATGTTTTCTGACATTGACATTCGTTCTCCCAGCAGTCAGAGTGATTACCTGAGCCGTCACTGCTGAGGATTTTCTATTCATAAAGCATGTGTGTATCGGGCTCTACTAATAGAGTACAGCCTTAAAAGATCAATGTAGTACATAGGTGTTGAATTGATCTGTATTAGCAATCTAATGATTGCTCACACAAGTCCCCTAGTGTGACTAATAAAATGTAAAAAAAATCCCTCCAATATTGTTAAAGGAGTAGTCTAGTGGTGAACAACTTATCCCCTATCCTAAGAATAGGGAATAAGTTGCAGATCTCCTGTATGGGGCCCCGGCAGCCCTCGGGAAGGGGGCATGTTGACCACTGCACGTAGCGGGGGCCGACTTGCCCCCTCAATACAACTCTATGGCAGAGCCGGAGCGCTGCCTTCGGCAATCTCTGGATCTGCCATAGCGATGTATTGAGGGGGCGTGTCGGCCGCCGCTTCGTGCGGTGGTCGACACCCGCTATCTGGTCCGAGAGCCTGGCCCCCGTACAGAGAGAGATCGCAGGGGGCCCCATCGGTCGGACCCCCCGCAATCTCAAACTTATCCCCTATCCTTAGGATAGGGGATAAGTTTTTCCCCACTGGACTACCCCTTTAACCATTATATAAAAGAATCTATTCCACAATAAAAGTTGAAATCCCCCCCATTTTCCCATTTATCAAATGAAAAAGTGTAATGAAAAAAGAAACATAAAGATATATAATATCACTCTGGATATAAATGTCTAAACTATTAAAGTGGTACTCCCCAGTAAAGCAATTTTTTAACCCGTTAAAGGGGAACTCCGGTGCTTAGACATCTTATCCCCTATCCAAAGGATAGGGGTTAAGATGCCTGATCGTGGGAGTCCCGCCGCTGGGGACCCCCGGGATCTTGCACGCGGCACCCAGTTTGTAATCAGTCTCCCAAGTGTGTGCGCTCCGGGTCTGATTACTGCCGACTACAGGGCGGGCAGCGTGTGACGTCACGCCTCGGCCCCCGTGTGATGTCACGCTCTGCCCCTCAATGCAAGTCTACGGGAGGGGGCGTGATAGCTGTCACGCCTTCTCCCAAACACTTGCATTGAGGGGCGGAGCGTGACATCACACGGGGGCCGAGGCGTGACGTCACACGCCGCCCGCCCTGTAGTCGCCTGGAATCAGACCCGGAGCGAACACGCTCCGGGGACTGATTACAAACGGGGTGCCGCGTGCAAGATCACGGGGGTCCCCAGCGGCAGGACTCCCGCGATCAGGCATCTTATTCCCTATCCTTTGGATAGGGGATAAGATGTCTAAGCACCACAGAACCCCTTTAAGGACCAAGCCCATTTTCACCTTAAGGACCAGGCCAATTTTACTTGTGCATTTTCCTTTTTTCCTCCTCGCCTTTATATTTCCATCTAAAGTCCCATATAATGGCTTGTTTTTTTGCGTGACCAATTGTACTTTGTACTTTGTAATGAAACCTCTGGCGAACCCAAAGAATTTTTTTTAGGGAGGAAATTTTTATGAAAACTAAAATTTTGCACATTTTCGAGGGTGTTGTTTTCACACTGTACACTTTACAGTAAAAATGACATGTGTTCTTTATTCTGTGGGTCAATACGATTAAAATGATAACCATCGCTAGATACTTTTATATTTTTGTACTGCTTAAAAAAAATCTAAAACTTTTTGTACAAAATCAGTAATCTAAAATCGCCCTATTTTGACCACCTATAACGTTTTCACTTTTCCGTATATAGGGCGTGTCAGGCCCAAGGCCTGATTATTAAAATCCTATATGTGTATTATAATTATAACTGTGTGTAGTGTTGAGCGGCATAGGCCATATTCGAATTCGCGAATATTCGCGAATATTCGCGAATATATGGACGAATATTCGTCATATATTCGCGAATATTCGCATATTCGTTATATCCTTGTTTTATTTTCGCGTATGCGAAAATACGTGCATGCGAAAATTAGCATATGCGAAAATTCGCATATGCGAAAATTAGCATATGCTAATTTTCGCATATGCGAATTTTCGCACGCCAGTCTCACACAGTAGTATTACAGCCTTCTTTACACCACACAAGCTGGAAGCAGAGAGGGGTGATCACTGTGATGTGTACTGTGAAGAAAAAAAAAAAAAAAAAAATACGAATATTCGTAATTACGAATATATAGCGCTATATTCGCGAAATTCGCGAATTCGCGAATATGCGATATTCGCGAATAATATTCGAATTGCGAATATTCGCGAGCAACACTAACTGTGTGATGTATTATCCAAGCCAGGGGTGAGAGGTCATTCAAACTGTGTTTTGTGTATTGCATTTTATTGGGGGGTCTGGCTGCTTATTTACTTCTCCTTTGAAGTCAAAGGCTCTTTTGAAGTCATGCACTCTGGTCCCATCATATAATCAAACAGATAAGGGGCCAGGAAGAGAGATACCCCACCTGGTGGGACCAGAGGGGAGGGGGGAATGGAGTCTCCCTCCCAAGAAAGCAGATATATTATTTAAAACAATGCTAGACTCAAAGTTGGGTGTTCAATGCTGGGCAACAAGCTGACACGACCATCCTAAGAACAGATGGAACTCATGGACTGATATCATCATGCTGTAAGAACTTTATCTTTTGTTTTCTGAACTTGCCTGGCTAAACTCTTTTATATATTTTTGTAACTGTATGTCATTTGTTTCTATATTTTTCTATAGTCAGCACTGTGATATCTTTTATCAGATTAAATGTTTCATTAATCAGCTCTGGTCTTTGATCTCTAAATATATGAGCTCACCTTTCTGAAGACAGCTCTGGTAAAATAAGTTTATCTAAGGGTTAATTTGGTGACCTGCTGGGACTTGTAGTGGATACCCAGAGGTCTTGCGGCTTTAACCCTTGCACCATCACACTCTCTCTAGCGTCTTGGCTAGACCGATAGGGTGTGATCGTGACAACTGGTGGCAGCGCCGGGATATATTTAGAGATTTTTAGTGCTTGTTGGATTTTCTGTCTGTAAGGAAATCTTAGCACTAAAAAGAAGTTGCATACATCTTCTTGTGTGTAAATTCCAAAGACAGAGCTCAGTGCTGGTTTAAAAGACATACAAAAAGAGTGCAAGACAGTTCTGTCCTCCCCATCTCCTGTTTTACCTCCTCTGTCTCATCTCGGAAATATGGAGGCATATCGCAAGCAGTCCAAGCCTGCACTGGAGCTAATGTACCAAGAAAAGGACATCCCTACTGCAGGCAAGAACTAAGAACAACTTATTGCTGATCTTGTGGAGTATGATGCCCGTGCAGAAGAGCTGAGTGACATGAGACAAAGTCCTACAGCTGGAACTGCCATCCAACGACTGATATCTCCTTGGGAATACAACATTACTCCCCATCAGGACAGTACTCCACATGAGGCCTTGGACTCTTATATGCGGACTGCCTTACAACACCTTGGGAATGTGGATGTCAATAAGAAACTCCAACTGCTTCTCCAGTACCAAACTGCAGAGAGAGAGGCACAGGCACGGGCTGCAGAGAGAGAGGCACAAGCCGCAAGAAGAGAGGCCCAGGCATGAGCGGCGGAGAGAGAGGCACAAGCCGCAGAAAGAGAGGCCCAGCGAAGGCATGAACTGGAGGTTCTGAGAGGGGATGCTTCATCCGCACGGAGTGATGTGCAGGATCAAGGAGACCACAAACCCCGCTTGGAACATTTCCACATGTTGGAGAAAGATGGTGATCTGGATGTGTTCCTGAGGGGATTTGAGTTCTACCTAAGGAACAGTGGGGACGATATCTAACCCCACGGTTGCGAGGAAAAGCTCTGGATGTGTTTGCTTCTCTTTCCTCTGAGAGTGACCAGGACTATGAGGCAATAAAATCTGCCCCGCTCAAAAGTTTTAATCTGACTCCAGAGACTTATCGGAAAAAGTTTTGGACTTTGCAACAAAGTGCCACAGAAAGCTGCACTCAACATGCAGGTCAGCTAAGGACTGCATTCAGGCTATGGACTGGGCGCCTACAAGTCACTACCTATGAGGCCCTGGAGGACTTGATGGTCCTGGATCAGTTTCTCCAAACACGGAGCTTTGAAGACAGAGAGTGGATTTTGGACTGCAAGCCCAAGACAGCCATGGAAGCAGCAGAACTAGGAGATGACTTTGCCAACAACCGGGCACCAACAGCAAAGCGTGGATCTGCACAAGCTGGAGCAAGTACCTGGAGGGGAGCCACACAACCACAAAGCACCACCAGGTCAGCCGGGAAATTTTTGCCATCCTTACCAAAAGCAACAGGAGCCACATTGGGTCAGGGGGACACCCGCCGATGTTACAGAGGCCACTTGCCCCAACAAAAAGAATTCTCCACCAGTAGCTGGAGGACACACAGCTGGTCCCATCATATAATCAAACAGATAAGGGGCCAGGAAGAGAGATGCCCCACCTGGTGGGACCAGAGGGGAGGGGGGAATGGAGTCTCCCTCCTAAGAAAGCAGATATTTTATTTAAAACAATGCTAGTTGGGTGTTCAATGCTGGGCAACAAGCTGGTAAGACCATCCTAAGAACAGCTGGAACTCACTCATGGACTGATATCATCATGCTGTAAGAACTTCATCTTTTGTTTTCTGAACTTGCCTTGCTAAACACTTTTATATATTTTTGTAACTGTATGTCATCTGTTTCTATATTTTTAAATAGTCAGCACTGTGATATATTTTATCAGATTAAATGTTTCATTAATCAGCTCTGGTATGGCGGTATGAGGGCTCATTTTTTTGTACTGTCATCTGTACTTTTAATCAATACCACATTGGCATATATAAAACTTTTAGATCATTTTTTTAGATCATTTCTTTATAAAAAATTTTGTTGAATAAAATGTGACAAATTTTTTTTAACTTTTTTTTTTTTTTTTTCGTTTACGCCATTCACCATATGGAATCATTAACATTATATTTTGATAGTTCGGACATTTACTCACGTGGCGATAACAAATATGTTTATGAAAAAAAAAGTTATGCTTTTTGGGGGTAAAATGGGAAAAACTGACAATTTTAATTTTTATTGGGGGGAGGGGATTTTTCACTTAATCATTTTTTTTACTTAATCATTTGATTGCTAATACTGTTCAGTGCTATGCAAAGGACATAGCACCGATCAGTATTATGGGTGACCTTCTGCTCTGGTCTGCTCGATCTCAGACCAGAGCAGAAGACCCCGGAAGACGGCTGGAGCCATGTGAGGGGACCTCCGGCCGCCATGCTGGATGATCAGATCATCGCGGCAGCGCTGCGGGCAATCCGATCATCCATTCAAAGTACTGCACTGCCGCAGATACCGTGATCTGTATTGATCACGGCATCTGAGGGGTTAATGGCGGACATCCGCACGATCACAGATGTCGTCCATTACCGGCAGGTCACCGGCTGCTACTAGCAGCCGGAACCTGCCATGTATGACGCGAGCACCATTCCGATGCTTGCGGTCATACATAGGATGTAAATGTATGGCCTGGTGCGGGAAGTACCGCCAACTGGTGCCAGAAAGTTGCGCAGCGGAGGATGCCATTCCGATTCCACGGAGAATATAATGTTTGTGCCCTAGGGCAAATTTTTCCATTGCTACACATAAGGACATAATGTCTTTTATGAGATATATATATATTTTATCTTTCCAATGTTCATTTTTATTATCTTTTATGTATATGTACCTATAGCACGATCCCCCACTTCCGGGGGGCGTGGCCTATGTACCTGTTGGCACCAAATCCATTTATAAATAGTGTGTATGTACAGTCACAACCATGTAAGCCATTCTTCCTGATGAATTGGCATTGTGGCCTCGAAACGCGTTGTTGCACGGCTTAATAAAGAAGTATACCTACTTGAAAGAGGATGATGACAGGGGAGGGGGGGGGATGATGTATTTCCCACCCTGGGCTTATACTCAAGTCAATAAATTTTCCCAGATTTTTGGGGAGAAATTAGGGGCCTCGGCTTATATTCGGGTTGGCTTATACTCGAGTATATTTGGTACTTTAATTCTGCTGGCATTGAAGGGGTACTACGGTGGAAAACTTTTTTTTTAAATGAACTGGTGCCAGAAAGTTAAACAGATTTGTAAATTACTTCTATTAACAAATCTTAATCCTTTTAGTACTTTTTAGCAGCTGTATGGTACAGAGGAAATTCTTTAATTTTTGAATTTCTTTTTTGTGTTGTCCACAGTGCTCTCTGCTGACACCTCTGTCCGCTTTAGGAACTGTCCAAAGTAGCAGAGGTTTGCTATGGGGATTTTCTCCTGTTCTGGACAGTTCCTGATACAGGCATCAGGTGTCAGCAGAGAGCACTATGGACAACACAAAAAAGAAGATTTTCCTCTGTAGCAAACAGCTGCTGAAAAGTACTGAAAGGATTAAGATATTTAATAGAAGTAATTTACAAATCTATTTAACTTTCTGGCACCAGTTAATAAAAAAAAAAAAGTTTTCCACTGGAGTACCCCTTTAACCCTTTCCCGAACCATGACATACATGTACGTCATGGGTCGGCTCCCATTCTATAACGCGGGGCCATGGCATAGCGGGTCGGGCCTGGCACCTAGCCAAGGCTGGGACCCGTGGCTAATAGCACGCGGCACTGATCGCAGTGCCGCTCACTATTAACTCTTTAGAGTTACTCTTTCAAAGTTGAACGCTGCATCTAAAGTGAAAGTAAACCTATGCCAGTTAGCATCCCAAACAGCTTACATTACAGCAGGAGGGTCCCAATCTGCCTCCATGCTGTCCGATCACTGAATGACTGCTCAGTGCATGAGATCAAGGCATGGGCAGTCAAGCGGCAGAATCATTGATCAATGGCTTCCTATGAGAAACCATTGATCAATGTAAAATATCAGTGTGTGCAGTGTTATAGCCCCCTATGCGAGCTATAACACTGCAAAAAAAGTGAAAAAGAAAGTGAGTGAATAAAGATCATTTAACAAACAATACAAAACAATAAAAGTTTGAATCACCCCCCTTTTCCCATTTAACCCCTTCATGACCCAGCCCATTTTCACCTTCATGACCTGGGCATTTTTTGAAAATCTGACCACTGTCACTTTAAACATTAATAACTCTGGAATGCTTTTACTTATCATTCTGGTTCCGAGATTGTTTTTTCGTGACATATTCTACTTTATGGTATCGGTAAAATTTCACTGATATTTGTATCCTTTCTTGGTAAAAAATCTAAAAATTTCATGAAAATTTTGAAAATTTAGCATTTTTCTAACTTTGAAAGTCTCTGCTATAAAGGAAAATGGATATTCCAAATAAATTACATATTGATTCACATATACAATATGTCTACTTTATGTTTGCATTAAAAAATTGACAAATTTTTACTTTTGGAAGACACCAGAGGGCTGCAAAGTTCCGCAGCAATTTTCCAATTTTTCTCAAGATTTTCAAAATCGTAATTTTTCAGGGCCCAGCTCAGGTTGGAAGTGGATTTTAAGGATCTTCATATTAGAAATACCCCATAAATGACCCCATTATAAAAACTGCACCCCCCAAAGTATTCAAAATGACATTCAGTAAGTGTTTTAACCCTTTAGGTGTTTCACAGGAATAGCAGCAAAGTGAAGGAGAAAATTCTAAATCTTCATTTTTTACACTCGCATTTTCTTGTAGACCCAATTTTTGAATTTTTACAAGGGGTAAAAGGAGAGAAATCACCCTAAAATTGGTAACCCAATTTCTCTCGAGTAAGGAAATACCTCATATGCGTATGTAAAGTGTTCGGCGGGCGCAGTAGAGGGCTCAGAAGGGAAGGAGCGACAATGGGATTTTGGAGAGTGAGTTTTTCTGAAAGGGTTTTTGGGGGGCATGTCCCATTTAGGAAGCCCCTATGGTGCCAGAACAGTGGACCCCCCCCCATGTGACCCCATTTTGGAAACTATACCCCTCATGGAATTTAATAAGGGGTGCAGTGAGCATTTACACCCCACTGGAGTTTGACAGATATTTGAAACAGTGGACTGTGCAAATCAAAAATTTTATTTTTCATTTTCACAGACCACTGTTCCAAAAATCTGTCATACACCAGTGGGGTGTAAATGCTCACTGTACCCCTTATTACATTCCGTGAGGGGTGTAGTTTCCAAAATGGGGTCACATATGGATATTTATTGTTTTGCGTTTGTCAGAACTGCTGTAACCATCAGCCACCCCTGTGCAAATCGCCTCAAATGTACATGGTGCACTCTCCCTTCTGGGCCTTGTTGTGCGCCCCCAGAGCACTTTGCGCCCACATATGGGGTATCTCCGTACTCAGGAGAAATTGCGTTACAAATTTAGAGGGTCTTTTTTCCCTTTTACCTCTTGTGAAAATGAAAAGTATAGGGCAACACCAGCATGTCAGTGTAAAAAATTTATTTTTTTACACTAACATGCTGGTGTAGACCCCAACTTCACCTTTTCATAAGGGGTTAAAGAAGAAAAAGCCCCCCAAAATTTGTATGGCAATTTCTCCCGAGTACGGCGATACCCCATATGTGTCCCAAAACTGTTGCCCTGAAATACGACAGGGCTCCGAAGTGAGAGCGCCATGCGCATTTGAGGCCTGAATTAGGGATTTGCATAGGGGTGGACATAGGGGTATTCTACGCCAGTGATTCCCAAACAGGGTGCCTCCAGCTGTTGCAAAACTCCCAGCATGCCTGGACAGTCAATGGCTGTCCGGCAATACTGGGAGTTATTATTTTGCAACAGCTGGAGGCTCCGTTTTGGAAACAGTAGCGTACCAGACGTTTTTCATTTTTTTTGGGGAGGGGGGCTGTGTAGGGGTATGTGTATATGTAGTGTTTTTTACTTTTTATTTTAGGTTAGTGTCAGTGTAGTGTAGTGTTTTTAGGGTACAGTCACATGGGCAGAGGTTCACAGCAAGTTTGCCGCTGGAAGTTTGAGCTGCAGCGCAAAATTTGCGCCATCTCAAACTTGCAGCACTCACTGTAAACCTCCGCCCATGTGAGTGTACCCTGTACATTCACATTGGGGGGAGGGGGCAAACATCCAGCTGTTGCAAACTCCGAGCATGCCCTTTGGCTGTCCGTGCATGCTGGGAGTTGTAGTTTTGCAACAGCTGGAGGAACACTGGTTTGGAAACACTAAGTTAAGTAATAAACTTTCAAGTGTTTTGCAACCAAACTTAGTGTTTCCAAACCAGTGTGCCTCCAGCTGTTGCAAAACTACAACTCCCAGCATGCATGGTCTGTCAGTACATGCTGGGAGTTATAGTTTTGCAACAATTGCAACAGCTGGAGGCACTGAGGTAGGAAACGGACAATGTTTCCCAACTAGTGTGCCTCCAGTTGTTGCAAAACTACAACTCCCAGCATGCCCAGACTGCCAAGGCATGCTGGAAGTTGTAGTTCGGCAATATCTGAAGGATCAGATGTTGATGAACTACAACTTCCAGCATGCTTGGGCAGTCTGGGCATGCTGGGAGTTGTAGTTTTGCAACATCTGGAGGTCCACAGTTTGGAGACCACTGTATAATGGTCTCCAATCTGTGCTCTTCCAGATGTTAGAGAACTACAACTCCCAGCATGCCTGGACAGACTGAGCATGCTGAGATTTGTAGTTTTGCAACATCTGGAAGAGCACAGATTGGAGACCATTATACAGTGGTCTCCAAACTGTGGACCTCCAGATGTTGCAAAACTACAACTCCCAGCATGCCCAGAAAGCCAAAGGCTGTCTGGGCATGCTGGGAGTTGCAGTTTTGAAACTCTCAGAGGCAGCAGTGAGATCGCTTTACGGCAATCTCACTGCTGCCAATGAAGATGCCGCACTGCTGCCGGAAACTCACCTCCGGGACGCAGCGACGCCGGGACCGCATGGAGGACGCCGGGACCGCACGGAGGACGCCGGGACCGCTCGGGATGCCGCATGGAAGGGTAAGTGACGCCGGGGGACGGGTCAGGGACACTTAGCAGAGCGGTGTGTGTCCCGATCCCCGTGATCGGGACTCACACACCGCGCTGCTAAGTATTTTCATAGCGAAACGCTGCTATCAGCTAGTCAGATTTGACCAGCTGATAGCAGCGATCGCTGGGGGGGGGGGGGTGGGGGATGAAACCCCCCGTGGTCGCACGGTAAGATGGCTGGCTATCAGTGATAGCCACCATCTTTCCGGGCGCTGCGGGATGCCGCGAGTAGCGGCAGTAATGTCCATGACGTACCTGTATGTCATGGGTCGGGAACACCTTGCCACCCATGACGTACAGGTATGTCATAGGTCGGGAAGGGGTTAAAAAAAAAACTGTGTAAATAAAAATAAAATTAAACATATGTGGTATCGCCGCGTGCGGAAATGTTGGAATTATAAAAATATATTGTTAATTAAACCGCACGTGCAATGGCTTACGCGCAAAAAAAAATTCAAATTGCAAAATATTTTTTGGGGATGTATGGTTGCTTTTTGAACAACATTGTATTGTACTTGGCCTTACCTTGGTATGTATTCCTCAGGGGATTGTTTGTTGGTGCCATTTTACTTGTTTATATGTGCTATTTTAACATGAATTTTCAAAAAAGATTTTTTGTGTAATATTTGTTGTAGTGTTTTAGTACTGGAGCTAACTAAATTTATCTGGACATTTTTCCAGATTCCATATGAATCCTTTGGTAACCCTTTATGAGTCTTGGTACAAAGCTGAAGGTACACAATGAGTTTAGGCCAGAGGTGCCCCTACACAGATGCATATGACTCTGTCTGTATCATGACTGTGTGTATGGTCCCAATAAAAATGAAACATGTGGCAGTAGACAGAACTACAAATAAGTGGTTTATTCTTGGTAACACAATTTGCTTCAGAATATACCCTTAACAGCGTATATCAAATCTCACACTTGGCTAATGTTATTTATTGTTTTAAAATATTTAGCAATATTTCAGAATCACGTCCCTTGAAATCTAAATGGTCTGCTTGACCTCTGCTTTGTCAATAGATCATATTAATTGATTTGAAATAGCCAAGCATTGGCAAAATGTAGAGTGCCCAGGATATATAGAAAATCTCTTGCTTCTGAGTTCACAGCATGCAATGAATTACTTCAACAGCCATCGATCATCCTTAGCTCTTAATCAGCTGACAACACTGTTATAAGCATAAAAAGGACCATGACCATATACAACCCTAACTGATTGACGGCATTATCTTACAGTGTCACAAGCCACTGAGCCTCTATGCAATGCTATTAAAGGGAAAGACTCCTGTATTTAATATTAGCTTGATAACTTAAATTTAAGTCTATAGAAATGAAATAATTAGAGATGAACACATTTTTGAAAAAAAAAAAAAAAGACCAAATCCAACAATGAGTCACATGTCACATGGCAACACAATGATAGAGCCTAGAGGTGCAGCAGCATGAGGAGACAATAATGTGGCAGAATGACACAGCCTGGAATTGGCGGCAGCAAGAGGAGACCATATAGTGGCTGAATGACACAGCCTGGAGTTGGTGGCAGCATGAGGAAACCACAGGGCCTCACAATCCCTAAGATAAAAAGCTGAATTTTCAAATTTAAATTGAAGATTTATGGTAGCTAGTGCTACCATAAAAATGTTTAGGTAATTTCCCAGCAGCATGAGGAGACAATATAGTGCCTGAATGACAAAGCCTGGAGGTGGCGGCAGCATGAGGAGACCATATGGTGGCTGAATGGCACAGCCTGGATTTTGCAGCAGCATGAGAAGACCATATAGTGGCTGAATGATACAGTCTGGAGTTTGTAGCAGTATGAGGAGACCATATGGTGGCTGAATGACACAGTCTGGAGTTTGCGGCAGCATGAGGAGAACATATGGTGGCTGAATGAGACAGCCTGGAGGTGGCAGCAGCAGCATCAAAAGTTTTGAAAGTGACCCGGTGAGTAGAGCAGTGGGTGGCAATACCAGTACCCTGTGACAAGTGGGTGAAAAAAGGTCTGATGCAGGGGAATGTTTGTAACTGTGGAGCAGCACCTTAAATCTGTTTTGCACTATCCATATTTGTGAAGTGTTGGTGTGGCACCATGGTCAATCTACTATGATGCATCAGGCATTGGTGGGAGGAAATCCTGGCTGATCCATGCCTGATTCATCTTCACAAAGGTCAGTCTCTCCACATTTTTTTCGTAAACAGACGAGTTCTCCTTGGGGTGACTATGGCATCCGCTCTGATGGCACACTACTGGCCAGGCAGGACAGCGTTACCAGGGCAAACTCTGCTTGTTGCGGCCACGAATCAAGTTTGACTGCCCAGAAGTCCTGCAGATCTTCAAGGTGTTGGCATGGGCATGTCAAGGTATGCCACCACCTGCTGGTTCAGGTCCTGCTCCCGGTCTACCTGCTGCTGATGAGTTGCTTATCAGGCTGCTGATGAAACTGGTACTGCTCCTGTCACCCCACCCCTCCCCAGTAGCCATGGCAGTGGAAGGCAAGTGCAGAGGACACCTCCCTGAGTCAGACCTGTGAGAGTATGGACGATGGCGCCGATAGGCGTCGGCCAACTGACTATGTAGGATGTATCTTTGGATAGGTCAATTTGTCTGTGGGTATAAAAAAGGCCCCCATTTTGTGCCGGAATCGGGGGTTCCATAAGGTGGAGAGCCCGAAGTCATCCGGCTGCTGAATGGTGACAATTCGGCAGTCATTATGCAAGCATGTGAGCATGAATGGTGCCATTTGTGCAGGTGACTCGGAGGTACTCCCTGCCTCGATCTCCACTGCATACTGCCATGGTGTGTCTGGGTCCTCTGTCTCGCCTTCCTCATAACCCTCTAGCTCCTCTGGCTGCTCCTCCTCTCCTGTCAGATGACTAGAACAACTGCCCATTTTGTGAAACTTAAACTGTGCGCCACTGTGCCCCTCCTTCTTCTCCGGTTCAGCCCCCACAGGGCTCATATGGCCATGAGATGTAGGCACCACGTCTCCAGTGCCCTGACCAGCCATCGTTTCCAACATGTGTTGTAGGAAATGAAGCAGTGGAATGACGTTGTTCATCCCGTAATCCTGGCGACTGACTAATAATGTGGCTTCCTCAAAGGGCTTGAGCAAACGGCAGATGTCACATATGAGCTGCCACTGGTTGACATTGAAGTTACACAGGGTAGTCCCCCTATCCGCTTGGATCATCAAGAAATCGGTGATGGCTTTTTTCTGTTCGTATAGTCAGTCCAACACATCGAGGGTGGAATTCCTACGGGTGGCAACGTCGCAAATCAGACTATGTTGGGGGATATGTTCTGACACTGCAGCTCAAGGCGGGTGTGATTTGCGGTGTACGAGTGGCTGAAGTTCATGCAAAGTTTCCTTCCCATTGTTAGGATGTCTTGCAAATGGGGGGAACACTTCAGGAACCGATTGACAACCAAATTGAACACATGTGCCATGCAGGGCGCATGGCTCAGCCTTCTTTGTCGCAGCGCAGACAAGATGTTCTTCCCGTTGTCAGTCACCATGGTTCCCATTTCCAGTTTTTGTGGAGTAAGCCATGCACGGATTTCTTTATGAATGACTTTTAGCAGTTTCTCCCCTGTGTGACTCCTTTCGCCAAGCCAAACCATTTGAAGAACAGCGTGACACTGTCGTGCCCTGCACACATGGTATGCTGAAGGGCCATTGAGACTTGTCTGGGCAGTGGAGGCTGAGGACACAGTGGAGGATGAGGAGGCGGAGTCACACACTGTCACAGGATCCACAGCCTGAAAGCGTGGAGGAGGAAGCGACGTGACCTATTCATGTTGCTGTTGTGACTGTGCAGTAACCACATTCCCCCAGTGGGCCGTAAAGGATATGTATTTTACCTGACCATAGTTACAGCTCCACACGTCGGAGCTGCCATGCACTTTTGTATACACCGAAAGGCTCAAGGATTGGACTACCTTCTCTTGCACAAAATTGTTCATGGCTGGTACTGCCTTCTTCGCAAAGAAATGACGACTTGGGACTCTCCACCTCGGCTCGGCACAAGCCATCAGAAAGGTGCAGAGTCCACCACTTGAAAAGGGAGGGACTGCAGCACCAGCAAGTTGGACAGGAGCACATTCAGCTTCTGCACCGTTGGAGGAGTGGGCACATACTGCTGTCTGTTGGACATGGCTTTGCCGATGGATTGCTGGTGGAATGACTGACTAAAAGTAGGAGGAGCAGGAGCATCTGGAGTGACAGAAGGAAGGTATGACACACAGCTTCCTTCAGCTGAGGTGGTGGAGCCTTGGCTGGCTGAAACAGTGAGTGGCGGGCCACTGGGTGATGCAGCAGGCTGGACCACCACATCGGAGCCACGGTTCTCCCAGGCCGCTTTATGGTGACACTGCATATGTTGACATAGGGCCTTGGTGCCAACATTGGGACCTTTGCCATGCTTCACCTTCTGCTGACACATCTTGCATGTGGCCAAGTTAACATCCTCCGGATGCTTGATGAGAAACTGCCACATCGCCGAGAAGCTGATTTTCCCACCAACAGTCCGCACTGATTGACTGCTACTGCCACCGACTCCAGGAACCCCTGTTTCATGCCCTCATGGAAAGGTAGGCAGCAGTGAAGCAGGTGGTGTACCCCGGGCATGTTTGGCTCCAGACTTTCCACTTTTGCCACCATGCTGACTGTCAACCATGCTACCACCTTGCTGGCTCAGCAGCTGCCTCAAGGGCAACCCTCAACCCTCTTCTCCAGATAATGATGAAGCCCCTTCAGCACCCGGCTCCCAAGTGCGATCGGCTTCATCATCATCGAGTTCTGTCTGCACGTCACTGATGTCCTCCTCAGGTTCTTCAACAGTGTCTGCTTCAGGAGCCTGAAAGCTCGCAACACCACTTCCCACGCCACTCTCCTCATCACTACTTGCCAGCCTAGCGGAGGAAACGGCAGATGTCTCCTCCACATCTTGGCTGGGCAGTAGCTGCTGACTGTCCTCTAGTAGATCATCCTCACTAAATAGTGGAGCTGAACCCACAGCATAAGATACTTCTGTGGGAGAGGGTACAGCATAGGACAGAGGTAATGGGAGGACAGGGATTGCTCCCGGGCCATGCTAACTGAGAGTTGTGTCTGAGGAACCCACCGACTGTTGACTGGGGGTGGATGACCGTGTTAACCAATCCATGATGCAGATGGGTTGCTGGTTGAGACAAGACCGCTAGCTGATACTGGGAGCTCAGGCCTCTCTCTTCGACTCCTGCTGCCACTCGCCCCTAGTTTGCTGCGACCTCTGCCTGAAGGATTAAGGCCCCTGCCACTCCTCTGTGCACGTCCTGGCACTTCTCTGCCTGACATACTTAGTGGGTATATGAAGGAAGAACAATGTGCTTCACTATGCTTAACCTCTTCTGGACGCCGGGCGTATGCATACACCCTGCATCCCAAGTCCTTAAGGACGTGGGGCCCGGATGATTGGGGCAAGAATGACAGAGTGGTGGTTTCCTTCCTTATCCCCTCTTGTGATACTCAGGGCCTTTAGGACTTCTTCTTGGAACTGGAGGAATGTCCCTGTGTTGCCAGGGACAGTGCAAAAGAATTGTACATGGCAACCTGTACCATGTAGACCGCAACTTTTTTGTACCATGCCCGTGTTTTCCACATAGCGTTTTATGGCTTGAGGACTTGATCTGAGATATCAACTCCCCTCATTTACTGATTGTAGTTCAGAATACAATCGGGCTTGAGGACCATTGTTGTAGTACCTCGCACAGGGACAGGTGAGCTGTCGTTACCATGAATTGTGGTCAGCATAAAGACATCCCTCTTATCCTTATACCTGACCAGCAACATGGGTAAGGGCACAGGACTCACCCTTTGGCATAGGTGTCTCGATGAAATTTAGAGGGAGGCCTCTCTGGTTCTTCCGCATGGTCCCAAAAGCAGACCTGGATCTGGCGGTGAGGGATATGATCAGAGGGATACTGGTATAAAAGTTATCCACGTACATGTGGTAATTCTTATCCAGCAGTGGGTGCACAAGATCCCACATGAGTTTCCCGCTAACACCCAGAGAAGGTGGACATTCTAGGGGTTCAGTACGGGAATCCCTTCCCTCATATACGCTAAACTTGCAAGTGTACCATGATCTACTCTAGCAAAGTGTGTAGAGTTTCACGTTATTACCTCGCCCCTTTGAGGCAATGTACTGGCGGAAGATGAGGGGTAGGTGAAGTGTGTATGTGCGTGGGTGCAAACTATATAACGGTGTGTGATTATATATCACCCTCCGTTATATTACAACAACAACAAACAAAAAAAAATGCTGTGGCCCAAAAAAAAGTGGCAAATTGCAGCATCCTGAAGCACTAATAGGGCCTGTGTTATGATAAAAAAAATGTGTAGCAGACCCTTGGGGACATATTAGGGAGTCAGAAGGGGGGGATTTTTTTTTTTACTTTTTATTAACAGGTCCCCTACCTATCCCTCTCTAAATCTCTCCCTGCACTAAGAGTGGCAGGAGGTCACTTTCTCTGTCCTGAGGGGCACAGATCTTCACAGAGGGGGGTTCCTGGCACCTTCTCTCAGCTCTGCCCGCTTACTGAAGTAGGTGGGCTGGCAGAGCTGAGAGAAGGGGACATTAACCCCTTCTCTGTCAGCAGCTATTGGTCTGTCCAATAGCAGCTCTCCTGGGGAGCTGACATCACCACCTCCCCCTTGCAACAGAAGGTGATTGGTGGTGTATAGTACACCACCGATCACCTTCTGATTCTGGGTCATCGGATCACACGTGGCCCGTATGACTGGAATCGCCGCAGATCGCCAGTCTGAATTCTCCAGCAATCGCTGACAGGGGGGGGGGGGGGGGTTGGCATTTATACGGAGTGCTTGTTGAATGATTTCAAGCTGAAATGGCAACGGAAAGTGCCCAAAAATTACACAGAACTCTCTAGTGTAATAGAAAACCTGCCACACTTCACTTCCAATTAAAACAGATTTTGCACTGGCATTATGGGTTGCCCTAAGGTCATGTGATCATTTCTCCTTTTTGCTATGTGGCCAATGTTATTTTGGCAGGTTCTGCGGAATGTAATCACTCTAAGTTCGAGTTCTGTCCGAACCAAACTTAGCAAAGTTCTGGCCAAACGTGGGTTCTACGGGTTCGGTTCGCTCATCTCTGAGCCTGACAACTCCAACTTTACGCATGTTTCTCCTCTTTTTCAGGATGTAAATGTGTTATCTCTCTGCTGGTTTATTTATGTCCAGAAATCCCTCACCCTATATAGCAAAGCATACTATTAAGTTTCAACTAAGTGTGTACTCCTGGAGCCACAGAGGAAAATGTTTAGTTTTTGTAATATGAATAGTTACATAAACCAATATTCAAGCATGTAAATTTTTTTTTTATAATAATCTTAAATAAAATAATGTAATTTAATTTCCAGGTGATACTTACCCTTCCCTCTTTTTACATATCTAGATTGTTTACAGATCACAGATCAAAACTCTGTATACAGAGAATAAGAAGCTGCTTCCATTAAAGCTTATACCAGACAAAGCTCTGACTGAACAAGAATACTATATCGCCACATTAAAGATAGGATTTTTTAGCAACTCGGGGCAGCATGATGAGTATTTTATACCTATGAGAATTCTTTTCTGATGAGATCTAAGACCTTGGTCGTGTCATATTTATAGAGGGAAAAAAGATATAATAGCTTTGTTAAACCTTAAACCTTCAGTGTGATGATGAAACTTTCGCTGTGCGGCAGAATAGAAGCTGAAAAAGCCCTAGGCAAAAAACTGCAGCTAAAAAAAAAATAATAATTACAAAACACTACATTAAGGTGACATTATAGGTTCTCTCATAAAGTTAAAAGTTTGGAAATGCCCAGTGACGGATCATTAACCGCTGTAACGCAGCAACCTTTTCTGCTTTGTCATTAGTGGAGTCATTAGAAATATTCGGACTCTGCATTCATTTCATAGGAACATTTGACTTTGTGTGAGGGAAAAAAAACTAACCTTAGGGGATCTCTGGCGAGTCTTACAACCTTTTCTGTTTTAAAGAGAAGTTTAACAATGATTGCAGGGCATGTTTTTGTTCCTCACAATCACATAGTCTATCACTGTAATATGGAATCAGCAAGTGCAGCTGCTGGAAATGTAGCGTTTGCGATAACATGGTTTTATTATACAATTATAATACCATTGTACTATTAATGCATGTAGGATTGGTAAGAAAAGAAGAAAAGAAATGAGGATTTCAATTCATTTCAGGTTTTAATAGTGTGTGGATTGTGTGGTTCTGTGCAGGGCTGGATCGAAATTTTGGTGTTATGTATTGGGTTGAAACTCAACATTACTTACATCGTTTATAAGGTTGAAAAGACCATAGTTTCAAGTGCAACCTATATCCCTATTGTGTCCCTACTGAATTGATCCAGAAGGCAGAAAAACCCTTATGAGGCTGATGCCAATTGCCCCATACCAGGGGGAAGCATTCCTTCTCGACTCCAAGCATCGCATCAGAATAAATGCCTGGATCAAAGTTCTGTCCCTATAAATCTAATATCCATAACCTGTAAAATTATTACTCTCTAAAAAAGCATCAAGGCCCCTTTTGAAGTTCCCCATGACCACTTCCTCTTAAGGAACTTAGCTTCTTCCCACTTCCTCTAAAGAGACTTAACTTCAATTTCTTGGGTTTCAGTGGAAAAGCTGTAAAGGGCTAGTGTTGAGCGGCATAGGCCATATTCGAATTTGCGAATATTCGCGAATATATGGACGAATATTCGTCATATTCGCTAAATCCGCATATTTGTAATATTCTCGTTTTATTTTCGCATATGCGAAAATTTGCGTATGCGAAAATTAGCATATACAAAAATTTACATAAGCTAAATTTGCATATGCGAAAATTTGCACGCCAGTCTCACACAGTAGTATTAGAGCCTTCTTTACACCACACAAGCTGGAAGCAGAGAGGGTGATCACTGTGATGTGTACTGTGAGAAAAGAAAAAAAAGAAAAAATGAATATTCGTAATTACAAATATATAGTGCTGTATTCGCGAAAATTTGCAAATTAGCGAATATGCGATATTTGCAAATAAAATTTGCATTGCGAATATTCGCCAGCAACACTATAAAGGGCCCCAATGACCTTGCATTATTTATAGTACTGATCTACTCATATAGGGTAAAGGGAACTTTTTGGACACAATGTAAAGTCTGGGATTGAATGTGATAGAACTTCTGCACTCCTTTGAGTTACAAATATGAACATTAGGTAATTGTCAGTGTTATGCAGTTGCAGCATCATGTTCTAGAGGTCAAATGCAACTCATGCTCTGGCAGCAATTTTTGACTGCAGTCCAAACCAGAAAACGCTCTTTCTTTGAACTACACAGAATTACTAGACATTTTCAGAAATAATAACAAATGTGACAAAAGAATAAGGGCACAAAAACCAATAACATTGGTAAGTAAAACAAGATGGTGCCCCATCACTGTGTATGAGGCAACAGATATCCAACAGGACACAGAACTGACATAAAGAGTAAAAAAAACTAAACAGTCCACATCAAAAGGGCAAAAAGGCAAGCCCGGTAGAGAAAAATATGTGTTACACTGAGCGCTCCGGGCACCCTGCTTACCTCGGTGCGCTCACAGCGTGTGTCCCCAGGCAGCGCTCCGGTCACCCGGTCTCAGTGTGCGCGTCCCCGCTCTATAGGGCGTGCGTGTGCCAGGACTCTTAAACTTAAAGGGCCAGTGCACCAGTGATTGGTGCCTGGTCCAAAGTGGTTAATCTAGGGTTAAGGTTCTTCTTTGACTTAATTAGGCCTGCACCTGTGCACTGCCTATAAGTACAATCTCCTCCCACAGCTTCCTGCCTGATCTTTGTTGCCTTAGTGTCCTAGAGAAAGCGTTTGTGTGTATTCCCTGCCTGTTTCTGAACCTGTTGCTATTGACTACCGCATGAGAACCGTTGCTGCTTGCCCTGACCTTTTGCGACGTCTGACCTCGCCTCTGCCTGATCCTCTTGTACCTTGCCTCATCTCAGCAGCCAGAGAGGTTGAGTCGCTACTGGGTGGAATGACCTGGGGGTTACCTGCCGCAGCAAGACAATCCCGCTTTGCGGCAGGCTCTGGCCCACGTCATCTCCTCTCTGGCACAGCGGATCCACCTCCAGCTCCTGCTAGCTCCTGCCAGTCCGGATCCTGACAATATGGAACTCAGCTTTGTGAAGTCTCAACGAGCCGTAGTCCCATCCTGTGAAGAGAGCAAAGCAGCCCGACTCTCCCTAGAATCAGCAAGAAAGCACAATAATAGCACAATAATGGAACGGCAGCAAAGGCTAGAACCCTTCATGGAGGGCCAGAGAGCACAAATACTACGTAGGAGTGGATAATAAATAGGATAGTAGAAATCATGTAGCACCACAGCGCTGAGGACATCAGAGGCTTAGGATCAGAAAGACACAATGGACCAAAGAAGTTGTACCATTTTGTGTGTTGGAAGTGCCACATTATAAGTAAAATAGGTGACAATAAATGGTTTCTGTTTGTTAAAAAAAAACTTTCATGCCCATGTTTTTATGCTGCTCGGCCTCAACTCTATCAACACCAAAAAAGAGACACATTGGGAAATTAGCATGGTCTCTCCGAGCTATTGGACAAATGGGGGGGGGGAGGGGGGGATCAAAGGCAAACACATCTTCCACCACCACCCAATATGTAGCAGAAGGCAACCCCAAACACTGCAGTAGAGATTCATCAGGAGGGTGCAGCATTTCTCATTTCTGGCAATGAGTTATCCTGCCTGGGAAAAAAGGAAATAGGAGCATGTTGAAACCATATAGTGCAGAGTAAATCAATTTATAATAAGTTCCTTTTCACCTCTCATTTGTGACACATTTGCAAATCTTCATCCACCCTGACATGGTGGAGTCATAGATAATGTGGTGCCCTGTCCATCGAGCCCAAACATAAAAAATCTTCCTGTGGTCAATTTTTTAAAAAGTTTTACGAAAAGCATTGTATTAAAGGATTAAAGGGGATTTCTGCAGACCGGTGCCAATGATATTGCCCAATACATGAGTCCTTGCATCCAATGCTACATTTTTAAGCCAAGTTGAACAAAACGTAGAGGCCTAGTTGGCGTACAAAATGTGGGTTTGAGGCAGACCATACTTAGTCAGAACCTTGGTAGGAATAAGCTACCTATTGTTTTTCAGGTCCATGAGCTTGCCAACTGTCCTAACACCTTTCTCCCTCCACACAGAGAGCCAATGTGTAGAATGATCCTGAAAAAAGGAAAGTCATACAGCTTTCACAATTACGGACATTCCATAATGGTGTCACACAGCCAGGGACATGCACACATAGGGTTCAAAGGGGGCTTCAGCCCCTGCCCTGACCCTGCCCTGCCCCGACCCTGCCCTTTAGCCGATAATCTCCCTGCCCTTCCTTTAGAAGTGAGCCTCTGTCAGGATTCGGCAGGCTGAAGGTGAATCCTCTGTGTCAGAGAGGGATTGACGAGGACCGTGTCGGTGGACCGGTTCTAAGTTGCTACTGGTTTTCACCAGAGCCCGCCGCAAAGCGGGATGGACTTGCAGCGGCGGTAGCAACCAGGTCGTATCCACCGGCATCGGCTCAACCTCTCTGACTGCTGAGATAGGCGCGGTACAAGGGATTAGACAAGAGCAGGGTCGGACGTAGCAGAAGGTCAGGGCAGGCAGCAAGGATCGCAGTCAGGGGCAACGGCAAGAGGTCTGGAACACAGGCTAGGAACACACAAGGAACGCTTTCACTGGCACAATGGCAACAAGATCCGGCAAGGAAGTGCAGGGGAAGTGAGGTGATATAGGGAAGTGCCCAGGTGAAGACACTAATTAAAACCCATGCGCCAATCAGTGGTGCATCGGCCCTTTAAATCACAAAGACCCGGCGCGAAGGGAGCGGGGCCGCTCACGCCGGGGCAGCACAGACGCGGAGCGAGTCTGGTAAGTGGGTCGGGATGTGCACCGCGAGCGGGCGCGTCCCGCATCGTGAATCGCATCCCGGCTGGGGGCATTATCGCAGCGCACCCGGTCAGCGGGTCTGAGCGAACAGGAGAACGCTGTGAGCGCTCCGGGGTGGAGCGGGGACCCGGAGTGCTCAGCGTAACAGCCTCTCTGCAGGGGTCACTGGTATAGCGCTGGCACTCTTAGAGATGCTCGATTCCTTTAACAAAACCCCCCAACCCACCCCCTCCTCCCCAGCTCCTCCGTCTTCCTCCTCCTGTTGCTGAACGATCTCGCACAGTGTAACTTCCTGTCTGCCGATGAGTGAACGAGTCTGCAGGCAGCAGGAAGCACAGAGTCCTGCCTGAACATCCATTTACTGGAGTATTCCCTGCGCCCAGCCAGCTTCCTATAAAAGTGAGTGCAGATGTATTGTGTGAACATGTGTGTAATGTGTATGCAGATGTATTGTGTGAACATGTGTGTAATGTGTATGCAGATGTATTGTGTGAACATGTGTGTGTAATGTGAGTGCAGATGTATTGTGTGAACATGTTTGTAATGTGTATGCAGATGTATTGTGTGAACATGTGTGTGTAATGTGTATGCAGATGTATTGTGTGAACATGTCTGTGTAATGTGTATGCAAATGTATTGTGTGAACATGTCTGTGTAACCCCTTAAGGACTCAGGGTTTTTCCGTTTTTGCACTTTCGTTTTTTCCTCCTTACCTTTTAAAAATCATAACCCTTTCAATTTTCCACCTAAAAATCCATATTATGGCTTTTTTTTTGCGTCGCCAATTCTACTTTGCAGTGACATTAGTCATTTTACCCAAAAATGCACGGCGAAACGGAAAAAAAAAATCATTGTGTGACAAAATCGAAAAAAAAAACGCCATTTTGTAACTTTTGGGGGCTTCCGTTTCTACGCAGTGCATATTTCGGTAAACATTACACCTTATAATTATTCTGTAGGTCCATACGGTTAAAATGATACCCTACTTATATAGGTTTGATTTTGTCGCACTTCTGGAAAAAATCATAACTACATGCAGGAAAATTTATATGTTAAAAAATGTCATCTTCTGACCCCTATAACTTTTTTATTTTTCCACGTACGGGGCGTTATGAGGACTCATTTTTTGCGCCGTGATCTGAAGTTTTTATTGGTATGATTTTTTTTTTTTGATTTGACTTTTTGATCACTTTTTATTCATTTTTTAATGTTATAAAAAGTTACCAAAATACGCTTTTTTGGACTTTGGAATTTTTTTGCGCGTACGCCATTGACCGTACGGCTTAATTAATGATATATTTTTATAGTTCGGACATTTACGCACGCGGTGATACCACATATGTTTATTTTTATTTTTTTTACACTGTTTTATTTTTTTTTATGGGAAAAGGGGGGTGATTCAAACTTTTATTAGGGAAGGGGTTAAATGACCTTTATTAACACTTTTTTTTTACTTTTTTTTTGCAGTGTTATAGGTCCCATAGGGACCTATAACACTGCACACACTGATCTCTCATCCTGATCACAGGCGTGTATTAACACGCTTGTGATCAGCATTATCGGCGCTTGACTGCTCCTGCCTGGATCTCAGGCACGGAGCAGTCATTCGTCGATCGGACACCGAGGAGGCAGGTAAGAGCCCTCCCGGTGTCCGATCAGCTGTTCGGGACTCCGCGATTTCACCGCGACGGTCCCGAACAGCCCGACTGAGCAGCCGGGATACTTTCAGTTTCACTTTAGAAGCGGCGGTCAGCTTTGACCGCCGCTTCTAAAGGGTTAATACCGCACATCGCCGCTATCGGCGATGTGTGGTATTAGCCACGGGTCCCGGCCATTAATTAGCGCCGGGACCCACGCGATATGATGCGGGATCGCGGCGCGATCCCACTTCATATCGCGGGAGCCGGCGCAGGGCGTAAATATACGTCCTGCGTCGTTAAGGGGGTAATGACTGTTACTTACTAGCCTTTGTGTATAGTGTGGTGTGTATGTACTGCATGTATATACACATGTATGGTATATGTGTGAGTATGTGTATGTAAGTGTGTATATGTATAGTATTTTATGTATGTTATATGCAGTGCTGTATCTGTCCCTAGGCCAACAAGGCCCAGGAGTGATACAGCCATACAAAGACCAATATATGGCGGGTTAATGCTCAATATCAATTCCTATAGATCCCAAATCCTATAGATTTCCCATATATCCCAAAGCTTTATTATTAATTATTAACACACATAATGTTAATAATTAATAATAAAGCTTTGGGATATATGGGAATTTTTTTTTTTTTTTTAATCACACAGGTGATCTATAGGAATTGATATTCAGGATTGATACAGCACTTATTGCAGTGGTGGTTACAAATCGCATGGCGCCCCTGAAGTACACTTATGTTTATATATAAGTTTTTATATTTGTCTGTAATCAGTGCAGCCAGTTGTATAGGCTGTCCGGGCATGCTGGGAGTTGTAGTTTTGCAACAGCTAGAGTCACCCTGATTGTGAAACACTGATTTATGCAGGTATGTGTATCTGAAAGCACTCTGGTTGGGAAACACACACAAACACGCACAAACACACACACACATACACATACATATTTATATTCAGGGATCCCCCAACACCCGGGACATACTACTGGTGGTTGTAGTAGAGCTATGTTCCCTTACATACTGGTGGTTGTGGTAGAGTTATGTTCCTTTACATACTGGTGGTTGTAGTAGAGCTATGTTCCTTTACATACTGGTGGTTGTAGTAGTGCTATGTTCCTTTACATACTGGTGGGTGTAGTAGAGCTATGTTTCTTTACATACTGGTGGTTGTAGTAGTGCTATGTTCCTTTACATACTGGTGGTTGTAGTAGTTCTATGTTCCTTTACATACTGGTGGTTGTAATAGTGCTATGTTCCTTTACATACTGGTGGTTGTAGTAGAGCTATGTTCCTTTACATACTGGTAGTTGTAGTAGAGCTATGTTCCTTTACATACTGGTGGTTGCAGTAGAGCTATGTTCCTTTACATACTGGTGGTTGTAGTAGAGCTATGTTCCTTTACATACTGGTGGTTGTAGTAGAGCTATGTTCCTTTACATACTGGTGGTTGCAGTAGAGCTATGTTCCTTTACATACTGGTGGTTGTAGTAGTGCACTTTTCCTTTACATACTGGTGGTTGTAGTAGAGCTATGTTCCTTTACATACTGGTGGTTGTAGTAGTTCTATGTTCCTTTACATACTGGTGGTTGTAGTAGTTCTTTGTACCTTTACATACTGGTGGTTGTAGTAGAGCTATGTTCCTTTACATACTGGTGGTTGTAGTAGTGCTATGTTCCTTTACATACTGGTGGTTGTAGTAGAGCTATGTTCCTTTACATACTGGTGGTTGTAGTAGTTCTATGTTCCTTTACATAGTGGTGGTTGTAGTAGAGCTATGTTCCTTTACATACTGGTGGTTGTAGTAGAGCTATGTTCCTTTACATACTGGTGGTTGCAGTAGTTCTATGTTCCTTTACATACTGGTGGTTGTAGTAGAGCTATGTTCCTTTACATACTGGTGGTTGTAGTAGTGCTATGTTCCTTTACATACTGGTGGTTGTTGTAGTTCTATGTTCCTTTACATACTGGTGGTTGTAGTACAGCTATGTTCCTTTACATACTGGTGGTTGTAGTAGAGCTATGTTCCTTTACATACTGGTGGTTGTAGTAGTTCTATGTTCCTTTACATACTGGTGGTTGTAGTAGAGCTATGTTCCTTTACATACTGGTGGTTGTAGTAGAGCTATGTTCCTTTACATACTGGTGGTTATAGTAGTTCTATGTTCCTTTACATACTGGTGGTTGTAGTAGAGCTATGTTCCTTTACATACTGGTGGTTGTAGTAGAGCTATGATCCTTTACATACTGGTGGTTGCAGTAGTTCTATGTTCCTTTACATACTGGTGGTTGTAGTAGAGCTATGTTCCTTTACATACTGGTGGTTGTAGTAGTGCTATGTTCCTTTACATACTGGTGGTTGTATCAGTTCTATGTTCCTTTACATACTAGTGGTTGTAGTAAAGCTATGTTCCTTTACATACTGGTAGTTGTAGTAGTTCTATGTTCCCTTACATACTGGTGGTTGTAGTAGCGCTATGTTCCTTTACATACTGGTGGTTGTAGTAGTGCTATGTTCCTTTACATACTGGTGGTTGTAGTAGAGCTATGTTCCTTTACATACTGGTGGTTGTAGTAGAGCTATGTTCCTTTACATACTGGTGGTTGTAGTAGTGCTATGTTCCTTTACATACTGGTGGTTGTAGTAGTTCTATATTCCTTTACATACTGGTGGTTGTAGTAGTTCTATGTTCCCTTACATACTGGTGGTTGTAGTAGTGCTATGTCCCTTTACATACTGGTGGTTGTAGTAATGCTATGTTCCTTTACATACAGGTGGTTGTAGTAGAGCTATATTCCTTTACATACTGGTGGTTGTAGTAGAGCTATGTTCCTTTACATACTGGTGGTTGTAGTAGTGCTATGTTCCTTTACATACTGGTGGTTGTAGTAGTGCTACGTTCATTTTTTACATACTGGTGGTTGTAGTAGAGCTATGTTCCTTTACATACTGGTGGTTGTAGTAGTTCTATGTTCCTTTACATACTGGTGGTTGTAGTACAGCTATGTTCCATTACATATTGGTGGTTGTAGTAGAGCTATGTTCCTTTACATACTGGTGGTTGTAGTAGTTCTATGTTCCTTTACATACTGGTGGTTGTAGTAGAGCTATGTTCCTTTACATACTGGTGGTTGTAGTAGAGCTATGTTCCTTTACATACTGGTGGTTGTAGTAGAGCTATATTCCTTTACATACTGGTGGTTGTAGTAGATCTATGTTCCTTTGCATACTGGTGGTTGTAGTAGTGCTATGTTTCTTTACATACTGGTGGTTGTAGTTGAGCTATATTTGGGTGGAGCCGAGGAGGGAGGGGGTTGATTTTGAGGAGATCAAGCATATAATGGCCTATAACCAAACCAATGTTTCCCAACCAGGGTGTCTCCAGCTGTTGCAAAACTACAACTCACAGCATGCCCAGACAACCATTGGCTGTTCGGGCATGCTGGGAGCTTTGCAACAGCTGAAGGCACCCTGGTTGGGAAACTCTGAATCAAACATTCCCAGAAGAAAATAAAAGAAGAATAGAACTACAGAAGTTATTTTTTTCACGTTCATGTTTTCCTCCTCCCATTCTAAAAATCATAGCATTTTCAATTTTCCACCTATATACCCATATAAGGGCTTGTTTTTTGCATCAGAAATCGTAATTTGTAATGACTTGAATCATTTCCCCACAAACTCTATAGCAAGACCAGAAAAATATTTGTGGGGCAAAATTGAAACAACAAAACAGCAATTTTGTAACTTTTGGGGGCTTCTGATTCTACACTTTTCAGTAAAAATTACACTTTATTTTTATTCTGTAGATCCATACGGTTACAAGGATACCTAATTTATTTAGGTTTTATTTTATTTTTCTACTTTGTCATCTTCTGACCCCTATAGCTTTTTTATTTTTCTGCATACAGGGCAGTATGAGGGCTCATTTTTTGCACCGTGATCTGAAGTTTTTATCGGTACCATTTTTGTTTTGATCGCTTTATATAAAAAAATGTATGGTCTAAAAAATATGCTATTTTTTAGAGTGCCCTTTTTTTATTTGAGCCCCTGCCCTCCAACATGTCTGTGCACGTCCCTGACACACAGTGATGTCACAGTACAGAGATAGTACACACAGTGATGTCACTGTACAGAGATAATACACACAGTGATGTCACAGTACAGAGATAGTACACACAGTGATGTCACTGTACAGAGATAATACACACAGTGATGTCAAAGTGCAGAGATAATACACACAGTGATGTCACAGTACAGAGATAATACATACAGTGATGTCACAGTACGGAGATAATACACACAGTGATGTCCCAGTACAGAGATAATACACACAGTGATGTCACAGTACAGGGATAATACACACAGTGATGTCACAGTACAGAGATAATACACACAGTGATGTCACAGTACAGAGATAATACACACAGTGATGTCACAGTACAGAGATAGTACACACAGTGATGTCACTGTACAGAGATAATACACACAGTGATGTCACAGTACAGAGATAGTACACCCAGTGATGTCACTGTACAGAGATAATACACACAGTGATGTCACAGTACAGAGATAATACATACAGTGATGTCACAGTAAGGAGATAATACACACAGTGATGTCACAGTACAGAGATAATACACACAGTGATGTCACAGTACAGAGATAGTACACACAGTGATGTCACTGTACAGAGATAATACACACAGTGATGTCACAGTACAGAGATAGTACACACAGTGATGTCACTGTACAGAGATAATACACACAGTGATGTCGAAGTGCAGAGATAATACATACAGTGATGTCACAGTACGGAGATAATACACACAGTGATGTCACAGTACAGAGATAATACATACAGTGATGTCACAGTACGGAGATAATACACACAGTGATGTCCCAGTACAGAGATAATACACACAGTGATGTCACAGTACAGGGATAATACACACAGTGATGTCACAGTACAGGGATAATACACACAGTGATGTCACAGTACAGGGATAATACACACAGTGATGTCACAGTACAGAGATAGTACACACAGTGATGTCACTGTACAGAGATAATACACACAGTGATGTCACAGTACAGAGATAGTACACCCAGTGATGGGACTGTACAGAGATAATACACACAGTGATGTCACAGTACAGAGATAATGCATACAGTGATGTCACAGTACGGAGATAATACACACAGTGATGTCACAGTACAGAGATAATACACACAGTGATGTCACAGTACAGGGATAATACACACAGTGATGTCACAGTACAGGGATAATACACACAGTGATGTCACAGTACAGGGATAATACACACAGTGATGTCACAGTACAGAGATAATACACGCAGTGATGTCACAGTACAGAGATAATACACACAGTGATGTCACAGTACAGGGATAATAAACACAGTGATGTCACAGTACAGAGATAATACACACAGTGATGTCATAGTACAGGGATAATACACACAGTGATGTCACAGTACAGGGATAATATACACAGTGATGTCACAGTACAGAGATAATACACACAGTGATGTCACAGTACAGAGATAATACACACAGTGATGTCACAGTACAGGTATAATAAACACAGTGATGTCACAGTACAGGGATAATACACACAGTGATGTCACAGTACAGATATAATACACACAGTGATGTCACAGTACAGGTATAATAAATACGGTGGTGTCAAAGTACAGAGATTATATACCCAGTGATGTCACACTAGAAGAATAATACACAGTATTGTCACAGTACAGAGATAATACACACAGTGATGTCATAGTACAGGGATAATAAACAGTGATGTCACAGAACAGGGATAATAAACAGTGATGTCACATTACAGGGATAATACACACAGTGATGTCACAGTACAGGGATAATACACAGTGATGTCACAGTACAGAAATAATACATACAGTGATGTCACAGTACAGGGATAATACACAGTGATGTCACAGTACAGAGATAATACACAGTGATACCTGTGTACAAGTAGGAAAAAGAAACAACCGATACCGGCACCTCGTATATTAACCTTAGTAGACCACAAAACAGATTGTCGGTATCATATTTGTTTTGATCGCTTTTTATAAAAAATTTTATGGTATAAAAAATACGCTATTTTTTATAGTGCCCTTTATTTTATTTGAGCCCCTGCCCTCCAACATGTCTGTGCACGTCCCTGCACACAGCAGCAGGGAATGTTTAGCTGGGAGGTAGTTTGGAGTAATCAGTGTGCAATAATGCTGTCAGGTCGTAAGGACCAGCCAGAGCCTCTTCTAGGGGTAGATTAGAACTAAAACCTAAATTGTAGCCCCTCACATTTGGAAAATGTAATCCTCCTTCACCCCAGCATAGCATGAGTTTCTTCAAGGAGATTCTCATCCATATGCCCTGCCAGATGAAGCATGTAAACGCCAGCTAAAAAGCATTTTTAGGTGTCTGTAAGTTATATACCAGTTTGGGAAAGTTGATAATCTTTTTAAGATGGCAGCTAACCAGGAAGAAGAGAGGCAAGTACTCTCATTTTAGGAATAGGAAACAATTGATCAATGATTCTGCCGCTTGACTGCTCATGCCTGGATCTCAGGCACTGAGTAGTCCTTCGGCGATCGGACAACAGGAGGCAGGTAAGGGGGACCCTCTTGCTGTCCTACAGCTGTTCGGGATACCGGCAATGTTTTGCTTTCACTTTAGACGCGACATTCAACTTTGAACGCCGCGTCTAAAGGGTTAATAGCGCGCGGCACCGTGATCGGTGCTGCGCACTATTAGCCATGGGTCCCGGCCGTTGTGGCCCTGCCTCACAGGGGTTGATGTGGATAAATGTAAAGTTATGCAAAACAACTTGTACATATCATGCGCTAAATAACAAAACATTAGGTAAATCTACTACTAAAAAGTATTTTGGTATATTGGTGGACAGTAAGCTCAACTTTAGGAACCAGTGACAGGCAGCTGCTGCCAAGGATAATAAAGTCATGGAATGTGTCAAGATAGTCATAAAGGCTCATGTCAGGGACATAGTTTTGCCTTTTAAAAATCATTAGTCAGACTGTGCATGGAGTACTGTGTCCAGTTTTGTGCATCTGTATTTAAGAAGGACATGGCTGAACTGGAGAAGGTACAGAGGAGGGCAACAAAGATAATTAATGGTATGGGAGGATTACAGGACCAAGACAGGTTATCAAGCTTGGGGTTATTTAGTTTGGAAAAAAGTCATTTTAGGGGCGATCTGATCACAATGTACAAATTTATGAATGGACTGTACAGGGATGTTTCTATTGATCTTTTTATACCTAGGCCAATAACCATGACAAGGGGGCATCTAATACATCTAGAGCAGGGGTCTCAAACTCAAATTACCTGGGGGACACTGGAGGTAGTGGCTGGGTGAGGCTGGGTCCCTCACATATAATGCCCCCATCATGCGCCTCTCACATTTAATGCCCCCATCATGCACCGCTCATCATCCACCAGCAACACCCCCCATCAGCAGTAGCACCCCATCATCCACCAGCAGTAGCACCCCCATCATCCACCAGCAACACCCCCCCCCCATTCCCCCTACCCGTCTGTGGTAATAGCATGAGCTGACGGATGATGGGGGTGCTACTGCTGGGGGGGGAGAAACATGAGGTAGGCAGCAGTTTCCCCACATTAGGAAGGTAACAGTTTCCCCACATTAGATAGCATAGTTTCCCCACATTAGGTATCCGTAGCACAGTGTCCCCACATAAGATAGCCGTAGCACAGATTCCCCACCTTATCTGGCCTTAGCACAGATTCCCCACATTAGGTAGCCTTAGCATAGATTCCCCACATTAGGTAGCCATAGCACAGATTCCCGACATTTAAGGGGTACTCCGGTGGTCAACGTGTTTTTCCGTTTTTGATTTACCCTATTTGTTTAGTTTAATTTCTATTCTTGTTGTTTTGGCTACTCTATTTCCGTTCTTTGTTGTCTTTTTTATCCCCCACTTTGTTTTCCTATCTTTGCTTCTATTTCCTGTTTCTTGCTGTGCTGAAAACTACAAATCCCAGCATGCCACATGCCTTGATGTTTTGGGGTGGCTCCTTTTTTTTGTTCCGCCCTTTACCCACCCTACTATTTTCCTGTGTCAGACCCCTTCTACACAGCACAGTAATATAAATCAGCCCAGGTTGGGATACACTGGCATACGCACAAAAGGGACTACAATTCCCAGCATGTGTCATTCAGGAGTCTTCAGTCTGTGGTATACCACCAGCATGCTGCCTCTGTAGTCTCCTGGGGGTTGTAGTTCACCACACCTCTCTAGGGTATACACCCGTGTTTCCCAACCAGGGTGCCTCCAGTAGTTGCAAAACTACTACTACCAACATTCCCTGGTTGGGAAACACTAGCATACACACACAAGGACTACAACTCCCAGCTTGTGTCATTCAGGAGTCCCCAACCCCCCCCCCTCGCTTTACTTCCTGGCGGAGGTGCACGCTATAAGTGACATCATCGCACGTGCTGTTCAGGACATCGGCGTCCCTGCGTGGCACTTGCGATGATGTGACTCACCGTGCGCACTTACGCCAGGAAGTGCCCACAGGCAGATGTAAGCAGCAGTTTAGTGACAGGGCAAGACTGGCTGCCCCGTCATATGTCCACTGGGTCCCATGTAGCAGTGTTTGCCATAGTGTTTGAAGTCTTCCGGTATTTAGCCCTGCTTGCCCAAAAATAGGGCTAAATGCCTGAAGAAATCACCTGCCTGGAGCCCGGAACTGCATCTCCCAGGTGTCGTGCAATTCAAATTCCAGATCCCTGGTGCAGGCTGCAAAATTTCATTCCGCGGGCTGGTAGTTTGAGACCCCTGGTCTAGAGGAAAGAAGCTTTCTCCACAATCACAGACAGATATCCTTTACTGTAAGAGTAATGAGACTTTTGAACTCTCTGTCACAAGTTCAAGGCAGACCTGGATGTTTTACTGGCAAAATATAACATTATGGGTTACACAGGTCATGGATACTGGATTTATAGGGATAGAACATTGATCCAGGGATTTATATTGATGCCAGATTGGAGTCGGAAAGGAATTTTGCCTCTGTTATGCGGCAATTGGCATCAGCCTCATAGAGTTTTTTTTTTTTTTTGCATTCTTCTAGATCAACATAGTAAGATTTTAGGTTGAACTTGATGGACTTTGTCCCTGTCCCTTAGATCTCTAATACATATTTAGGGTACGTTCCCACACAGCGTATTTTGCTGCGTATTTGCTGCGTATTTGGTGCTGCATATTTTCCTACCCATTGACTTCAACAGAGAAAATAAAATACGCAGCAGCAAATATGCAGCAAATACGCCGTGTGGGAATGTACCCTTAAGGGAATCTGTCACCAAATAGAACCCTTTAATATGGTGTCCCTTATTATTAAAGCTTTGCCACCCAATGAACAGCTACCAGATATGCTAATTCTAGTACTTACAAGGTGATTGATCAAGAGGCAAGACACTTTGGCCCACCTATAGAGCAACAGGGAAACACCAGTTTTTTGTAACTATGTATTGCATATTGAAACATGTATCATCATAATCTTATTACATTTTAGTACAATGAAGATATGAAGCTGGAGCACTCACCATGCAAGGTGAAGTTTATTAAAACCCGGTCACCAGAGTAGGCAAACACATAATAATTATTTTGCTTATTCAAAGCTTCATCACAACCGCTATGGCTTGCTTCAAGCTCCAAGAGTGCACCACTGTTTGTGCATAGCCGACACTGCAGAAGGGAAGCCTATGACTTTATGTGTGGAAATGCCCAGAAGTCATAAACCCATATTAACATATATAGTTTTTTTGCCAACCAGTAGCAGTATTGAAAATCCAGGCAATTTTGACTGAGATAGTCTAATGGCTATATTCAGCATTCAGCTAAGATATTTTCAGTTCTTTGGCAGAAAAATACTTCCACTGTCACAAAAAAAAAAAATGCACAAGGGATTAAGTGACCTTTGTTAAAAAATTAACTTGAGCTGCAGAATCCCAGACTCGACATCCTTCCCTGAGCTATCCTTGGTATTTCCATGAGCCTCAGGCACCAGAAATGAGTCTACAAGAATGGTCTACACAAAGGCTTTGGGTTTATTTTGACCACTTTGGATTTATGAAGTGCAGTGTACATTTTATGTGCTGAGCAGATGTCTACAATGTGAAATGCTGCACGTTTATAGTTGAATGATAGTTTAGGCTGCTACTGCTACAAAATACTGTATTTTTACTACTATAAAATAAGTAATTACAGTGTATAGTAATGAAGTGCATTTAGAATTTTTTCACACCCTTCTATATCCCAACTGTAAAACATAACGGTGGCAGCAGGGCTGTATTTACCACAAGGCACTCGTGATCAAGTTCTTAGGTCAACAAAAAAATTTTACAATCTTTTTTTTTTACCCTACCATCTGCTCTACCCCCAACGGTGGCCACACTGGAGCTGGATGAGTTTTGACAGCAGGAGCTGGGGAAATGGCAGGAGCTTCTCTCTGTCACGTAGCTTGCTGCCCTATAGACAGACACTGTCTGGGAGAGGATGGAAGTGCCTCCCCCCCCCCCCCCCCTGATCATGCATTCAGAACAAAGCCTGTGCCAGCAGCTGCATGTGTAAGTCCTCACAATGTCTCTCCCCTTTTAGGGCATATGTTGGAGGACACAGACTTTTAAGGGAAGGAGGAGGATTTGGCATTGGTGAATGGGGGGAACAGCCCCTGGGATGTGTGCAGCAGTAAGTTCTCTGGTTACTTCTATCAGTAACTTATTGCAGTAATATGGCCAGTAGATTTAACCCTTACAATGCTTATCTGCAGTTAATGTAATAGAAATCTCTATAAGGATTATATTTACAGTCATAATTGTACAATAGAAGAGCATTGGGAATATATGGAGCAGGCTTAGGAGGCTTAGGTTTAGGAGGGTTATTCCACTGAATACAGTTCACACTTCCCCACCTTCCTTCCAGGAGCATCCGTGCATCATGCAGCCATATACTTTGGTCCTCCCAAGGTTCAATACCTCATTAAGTAACCAACAAGGAGAGGTAATTCTAACTAATGTAGGTCAGCGTGAATGCCAGTCTCCTACTTGAATATATCCATCCTTTCAATCTCCTATACATTCTACCTTACTTGTTGGATATCTTTTGTTAGGAGACTGGCATGCACTCTGGCTTACATCAGGGGGGTGACTTCTCTTTGTTGGATATGTATTGAGATATTCAACCTAAGGAAGCCCAAAGTATTTGGCTGCATTATGCACATGTTCTCCTTTAGGGCACCTGGGAAAAGTGTGGACTGTAAAAAATGGAACCTGAGGAGCTATGATTAATCACCCTTATTACCTCGTTTTTTTGTCCCCTGATGAACCTGGCACCTCCCTGGGGAAACACATTGGGATGTTTTGAAATGTTTTTTTTTTAATGCATATTGGAATGTAATGTGTGCATATTGATTTTTCAGTACTTGTTTTGGTGCACACCACCTGTTTGAATGTGTAGGCCTTTGGCTGTGTTTGGATATCTTTATATTAGGATTTACATATACTTGTCTGATGCCAAGTGATGTTTGTTCTTGCAATCATCTGGATCTTGTATATTTGTCTATATTTAACTATATTAAATAAATGTTACTTTTTATTGTATGGTACTATGGTTTAGTAATAGCATGTTATTGACCCATGGGATAATATGTGAAATCCTGCACTGATCCCAATTTAGCCTTCTTGATGCAACTGTCATGTGCCGACCACTGTCCATGTCCCAGATTAAAGGAGTAGTGCTGTGAAACATAACTTATCCCCTATCCAAAAGATAGGAGACAAGTTATAGATCCCGGGGGGCCAAATGCGGGCATCCCCGCGATCTCCTGAACTGGACCCCGGCAGTCTGCCAGAAGCGGCCATTCCGACCCCTGCAGGAAATCGTAGCCGCTTCGTGTGGGGTTGGCACGCCCCCTTTCAGTAGACTGCTAGGGCACTGTTCAGGAGATCACGGGGGGGGGGGGGGGGTGCGGGTGCCCCCACCCCACAATCTATAACTTATCCCCTATCCTTTGGAATGGGAATAAGTTATGTTTCACTACAAAACTCCTTAAAGAAATCTACTCCAGCTATGAGTTGCAGAAAAATGTTTGCATAATTTGCTTCAATTCCTATCATAAATTATGTTAAATTTGCCCCACCCCTTCTCCTAACCCTTGCCCACTTTTTGGAACTGTGGTACAGATGGAATAAAATGGAAAAAACGTGCTAATTGTTATGCAAAACGCAGCTTGTACCAAAAATTTCTACTTTCTAAATTGATCTACTCATCATTCAAATTGATTGGGAAGAGAACAGTATAAAGAAGCTGAAGAAGGTCTTAGGATCTTTAGCGCTACCAGATCATCTGTCACATATAGTGAAGGCAGTGTTGGGCATGTATATTTGTCAATAGCGCTATCCCAAGCGGCATGCAGTGAATAGAATTTCAATAAAATAAAATATAAAAATTACTCAATGGACTAGCAGAACTTAAACTTTATTAAGAAAAAGTAGTCTGCATATACATCCATAGGCAAGATGCATTTCAGTTACCATACTACCCTTTATCAATTGCAGATGTGCACATCTGCAATTGATAAAAGGTAGTATGGTACCCGAAACGCGTCTTGCCTATGGATGTATATGCAGACTACTTTTTCTTAATAAAGTTTAAGTTCTGCTAGTCCATTGAGTCATTTTTATATTCGATTTTATTGAAATTCTATTCACTTCATGCCGCTTGGGATAGCGCCCTTGATCTGGAGCCCTCCTTTTCTTGCTTCTCTGCTCATCGTTTTACCGTACTCCTTGCCTGAGCCCCCGATCAAGCTCCGTTGGCCTGCTATCACTAAAGACCACCCCGTTGCTAGGGGTTACGTGCCTGATATCTACATGAACTAGGTGAGAGTCTCTAAGACAGTCTCACCTTTCCTGATCTACTCGCAGGATTATAAGAGGTGCTGCCCTCCTTCTTTTTCTTTTTATACCCTTCTCCAAGGGACTTGGTCAGCCATATGCGTTGATGAAGAGACTGCGGTTTGATGTAGGAGGATTAATTCTCGAGTGTTTTCAGTTATACTTTCTGCTCAGATTCTGTCAATCCTGAGAAGATGATAGAATGGCGCTTTATAGTATAGATGGTTAATGACCCATAACATAGCATAAAGGAAACCCAAGAGCTTCTTAAAACAAAGAAATTGAATATTCTTTGAAGGCAAAGTTAATCATCTGAGACTTCTACTTGACTGAGATTTTTAGTTGACGACTAAAAGCAGAAAGACTCACAAATAAGCAGTGAGTGAAGATGGCTGCAGTACAGGCCAGGTAAAGCCCTTAAAGGTGTACTCTGCCCCTAGACATCTTATCCCCTATCCAAAGGATAAGATGTCTCCCTGCTGCACCCAGTGTTCATTTAGAGCTGTCACGCACCCTCCCATAGACTTGCATTGCATACATTGCATACTGTGATGTCACGAGCCTCCGCCCCGCATCGCCAGTCATCCAGCATGAACCAGATGTCTGTGGTGCCGCAGCCGAGATCACGAGGGTCCCTCTGGATAGGGAATAAGATGTCTAGGGGCAGAGTACCCCTGTAATGTTGGCCTGAAACATTGCACTGTTTACAGGTGAATAAATCCTTAGATATTATACATTATAACACCATCGGATTTAGGCCTTTGCCGCTTACCACCCTGATGTTTTCTTTCCTTTTATAAATATCTAACAATACAGCATACATTCCATCAAGACATCATGTTGTGTGCTATCACTCTGGACTAGGTGCAGCACCCTCAATAAGTGATCCCTCAAGGTAGCAATTTTTATGAAGTCCAGGCTATGATTTTCTCTTCCAGTGAATAGCAAAAATCACATTTTCGAATCTACAGGAAAGTTTCAAACCCTGAGCAATAGATAACGGTGTAATATTCAGAAACTATTAAGCTTCCGAAAAGAATAGGACTTTTTTTTTTGTTGTTTATAATAATGCAGTTCTAAACTATGAGTAAGGCTGCACTTTAAGTATGTATGAACTTTTTATGACACATAACAGATTCAGGCTAAAGAAAAGCATTCAATCATGTATTCGGCTGTGAGCGGAGTAATTTGTTAGAGGGTGGAAAGAACTTTTACCTCCAGCCATGGAAATGCAATTTAACAACCAATGAATATGCGCCCCAGTGCACTTCACACAATTAAAAGTTCAAGGTGATAAACTTTTCCTCTGCTGAATAAGATGAGAGGCATTTCTGTGGTTCACATTGGGTTCCTGACTGTTTTCATGATTTCAAAAATACAGTTCTGCTATATGAAGACAAGAGTTGTTTTATGGACAGAAATGAAGGCTAAAATCCACTGTCTCAAATGATAAGAGCTACTATTCTAGACTGTTACCTACAAGAAAATGAAAAGGTTAAAGCGATAAGCAAGTCCCAAGTTTATATATCAATTACATTTTGAACTGTCTGAAAAAAATGTTCTATTTATTATTTTTTTGTAAATGCCGTTTTTCTGATATTTTTCGGAGGTTGGTATGGCTAAGATGCCCACACCCAAAGAAGGAGGTGGCTACAACAACCCTGCAAGAAGTATTTCAGCAATTGAAGGAAGACTGAAACTGGAATTGCTGCTAAGCCTGGGGTTGCAGGAGAGGTAAACCGTTTCCTGAGAGTAGATGAGTAGTAGTTCAGCAAAAAAAAAACACCCCCTTCCTCAGATCAGTATCCTCTGATCTGAGGAAGGGGGTGGTTCCCCCGAAACACATAATCCCCATTTTATTGTTTTTATTTGCGAAACTAAAAAACCTTCCAGTGCTTTTTATATCTAAATCTCTGGCTACGGTTTATTACATTCATCTTTGGAACCAGCAGCGCCACCTCAATGTTTTTTGCTGAACTACTACTCAACAACACACTTGTTGGTTTTCTTGCAGAGGCACAACACTTAAACAGTTACACTTGAATGTCAAATACTTGAGCTGCTCACTTGGTTTACACAGGGAAATGCAAAAAGGAAATCCAACATTTGTTCAGATTAAAATCTATATGGAGCCCAAAGCAAAAACAGTTTACATGTTTTCAAACTGGTACACAGTTTTTATTATTATCCAAAAGATGAATATATACAGTCATGGCCGTAAATGTTGGCACCCCTGAAATTTTTCTAGAAAATTAAGTATTTCTCACAGAAAAGGATTGCAGTAACACATGTTTTGCTATACACATGTTTATTCACTTTGTGTGTATTGGAACTAAGCCAAAAAAGAGAGGACAAAAAAACATAATGGCCATAATGTCACACCAAACTCCAAAAATGGTCTGGACAAAATTATTGGCACCTGTCAGGCCCAAGGCCTGATTATTAAAATCCTATATGTGTATTATAATTATAACTGTGTGTGATGTCTTATCCAAGACATGGGTGAGGGGTCATTCAGACCGTGTTTCCTTTTTGTGTATTGCATTTTATTGGGGGTCTGGCTGTTTGTTTGTATCTCCTTTTAAGTCAAAGGTCCTTTTGAAGCAGCAGGATGTAAGGGCACTCCGGTCCCATCATACAATCAACCAGATAAGAGGGCCAGGAACAGTGATGCCCCCTGGTGGGATCAGAGGGGAGGGGGGAACGGAGTCCCTCCAAAAAGGCAGATATATAATACTTAACAATGCTAGACTCAGGTGTTCAAGGCTGTGCCCAAAGCTGACAAGGGCTGGACTCTCACTCACAAAGGACGGCTATACCATCATGCTGTAAGAACTTCATTTTTGTTTTCTGAACTTGTCTTGCAAAACTCTTTTATATATTTTTGTACCTGTATGTCATTTGTTTATTTTATACGTAGCACTGTGATACCTTTTATCAGATTAAATGTTTAATTAATCAGCTCTGGTCTTTAATCTCTAAATATATGAGCTCACCTTCCTGAAGTAAGCTCTGGTGAAACACGTTTATCTCAGGGTTAATTTGGTGACTTGCTGGGACTAGTAGTGGATACCCAGAGGTCTGGCAGCTTTAACCCTTGCACCATCACACTCTCTCTAATGTCTTGGCTGGACCGATAGGGTGTGATCGTGACAGCACCCTTTCAAAATTGTAGAAAAATAAGATTGTTTCAAGCATATTATGCTCTTTTAAACTCACCTTGGGCAAGTAACAGGTGTGGGCAATGTAAAAAAAATAACACCTGAAAGCAGATAAAAAAAGAGAGAAGTTCACTTAGTCTTTGCATTGTGTGTCTGTGTGTGCTACACTAAGCATGGACAACAGAAAGAGGTTACAAGTCCATCTCCAGAGTTCTAGATTTGCCTTTGTCCACAGTGCGCAACATTATCAAGAAGTTTGCAACCCATGGCACTGTAACTAATCTCCCTGGGCGTGGACGGAAGAGAAAAATTTATGAAAGGTGTCAACAGAGGATAGTCTGGATCGGGGATAAGCAGACCCAAACAAGTTCCAAAGAAATTCAAGCTGTCCTACAGGCTTCATTTAAATGAAATGAAACGCTATGGCAGGAGACCAAGGAAGACCTCACTGTTTAAATAGAGACATAAAAAAGCAAGACTACATTTTGCCAAAATGGACTTGAGTAAGCCAAAATCCTTCTAGGAAAACGTCTTGTGGACAGATGTGACCAAGATAAAGCTTTTTGGTAAAGCACATCATTCTACTGTTTACTGGAAAGGGAATGAGGCCTACAAAGAAAAGAACACAGTACCTACAGTAAAATATGGTGGAGGTGCAATTACATTTTGGGGTTGTTTTGCTGCCTCTGGCACTGGCTGCCTTGAATGTGTGCAAGGCATCCTGAAATCTGAGGATTACCAACGGATTTTGGGTTGCACTGTACAGCCCAGTCAGAAAGCTGGGTTTTGCGTCCGAGATTTTGGGTCTTCCAGAAGGACAATGACCCCAAACATATGTCAAAAAGCACCCAGAAATGGATGGCAACAAAGCGCGGGAGAGTTCATAAGTGGCCAGCAATGAGTCCAGATCTAAATCCCATTGAACACCTGTGGGGAGATCTTAAAATTGCTGTTAGGAAAAGGTGCTCTTCCAATAAGAGAGACCTGGAGAAGTTTGCAAAAGAAGGGTGGTCCAACATTCCTGCTGAGAGGTGTAAGAAGCTTATTGATGGTAATAGTAAGCAACTGATTTCAGTTATTTTTTCCAACGTGTGTGCAACCAAATATTAAGTTAAGGGTGCCAATAATTTTTGTCCAGCTAATTTTTGGAGTTTGGTGTGACATTGAGTCCAATTTTCTCTTTTTTCCTCCCAAAAATGTCAGGGGTGCCAACAGTTGCTGCCATGACTGTATATATATATATATATATATATATATATATATATATACATATATATATATATATATATATATATATATATATATATCATAGTTCATAGTAACATAGTTCATAAGGTTGAAAAAAAGACCAGTCCATCAAGTTCAAACTATATCCCTAATGAGTCCCTACTCACATACAGCTGCTGTATGCTTCAGTAGAAGTTGTGTATTTCTTTACTATCTGATCACAGTGCTCTCTGCTGACACCTCTGTCCGTTTCTGGAACTGTCCGGAGTAGGACCAAATCCACATAGTAAACCTCTCCTGCTCTGGACAGTTCCTGACCTGGACAGAGGTGTCAGCAGAGACCACTTTGATCAGACTGGAAACAACTACACAGCATCCTCTGCAGAATATAGAAGCTGAAGTACTGGAAGGATTGGGTTTTTATAAACAGAAGTAATTTACGAATCTGTTTAACTTGCTGGCACCAGTTGATTTGAAAACATTTTTTTCCACCAAAGTACCATAAATTATTAGTGGTCCTTCAAGTTACATTATCAATTAGTTCCAGGACAACCATTGTACATTAACAGCGTGGTATCTTGAGAACAATAATCCAATGCCAACCCAAAATAAGATTAAAGAAACATACGAAAACCAGTACATGTAAAGCACCTTTTTTACATATAATAGTCAGAAAGAGCTGCTGGAAGCTGTGAATAATTTGTGATAACAGGAGATCTTTCGAAAAAAATAAAAAGTTGACCCCATCAACTTGGAACTGCCCATAGCAGTTCAGTGTGTAAAGTGAGATACGATTGGATAAGGCTGCACACACACCCTCAGCATTTCCTGCTTTAGCACTTCTTCCAGTCCAAATTCAGTGAAAAAGATGTGGGAAAATGTGCTCTGGACAAGTAGGGAGACACCTAGTGGCAGCTTTTTTAAACACAAATAAAACATAGGAAACTTATTTTTTTTTAAATGAAGTACATTAGAAAGATTTTTTATTTACCATAAGGAGTGCAATAGCAATTTTTTTTTATGAGTGCCCATTGAAAAGCAGCTCAGTAGTCCATAGATGCACTCTAAGGCCATGTTTATATGTCTGGATTTTCTGTGCGTAATTCTGCATTAGAATTCTGGCATGGAAATTCTGAATTCTGTGTCCGCAGGAAGAAAAAACGTGTTAATTTCTTCGGCGTACACCTACAGTATGAGACAGCACATTTCCATGTGGCCCTAGCGCCGGCAGATTGTAACGGCTGGTGGTTTGGATCCGCTGTACCTGTGTGGATGATGGCGTGAGCCTCACCAGGGAGCAGAGTCTAAGGAGTCGCTGGTTTTTACCAGAGCCCGCTGCAAAGCAGGATAGACTTGCTGCAGCAGGCTGCTCCCAGGTCGCTACCCCTGGCATGACTCATCCACAAAGGCAGCCGAGGTGATGCGAGGCACAGAAGGAAGGACAAGCAGATAGATCAGGGCTGGCAGCAAGGAACTGTGGTAAGGAAACGTAGCAAGAGCACTGGCACACTTAATAGCAGATAACACAGGGAACACTTTCTATAAGGCAACAGGTCACAAAGATCCAGCAGGGAACAGGAGGAAGTGCGGACTTAAATCTCCGATAACCGGCGCTTGCATGCCCTAGGAGGCGGGTATGTGTGTGCCGGCAAGCAGAGAAAACGGAGGAAGCAGGAAGACGGCGGGGCAGGTGAGAAGCAGCAAACTGCATGCTTTCGCATCGCATCATGCAAAGCACAGAACCATCCGTATGGGGAATCAGTCGGGGAAAGCGCCCATGGCCAGCGGTGCCAGATTATGCCAGCGTTCGCACTCTTTCAGTTGGACATTCTGGACGTGTGAACATAGCCTTAGGTGACCTAACAGTATTATACTGTTTGTGGCTTTTAGGGCTATTAGGTATTAAGTTTACATCAGCAGTGGGCTCCATCCCCTTCAATGTCCATTCGGCTTTCCTTTTTTTTGCGCCCAATGGATCCTGAACGAGTCGTAGCGTACCCGTCCCATTGTCTGCTTTGTGCAGTCAGTGGACTAAAGATCTGTAATTTAGACAGACTCAGCTTTAGCCACACGTTTGGGCTATTGATGAAATACAGGTTGGGTCAGAACCAAAACTTTTTTCTAGAGTTTGGCAAACTCTAGTTATCAATGAATTGAGGCCCTGCAGTTGCTGAGCTTTTCAGTAGTCTGGTCTTGCCCGAGCACATAGAAGTTTTATGAAGGCTGCAGAGTCAAGTCAACATTTTCACAAGCTTTCATTAACCTTATCTCCGAGCACAAAAAAAGTGTGCCTCTGGTGTATTATACAGTAGACTTTTACTCTGGATTTAAACACTAATCTGTATTAAGTGTTCTGTCAGGACACTTCCCTCTATCAGGCTGCAAATTATTATGGTAGAATTAATCTTTGCTATTATATAATAACAGGATTAGGACATGAGAAGCGTAAAACACATTTAATAGTCAATTTATATCTTCGAAACCAGAATACATAAACGTCCAGGAAGTGCAGCCATAGTCATGCACATATATACTTACTGGTTCCTCTAATGCAGGGGTCTCCAAACTGTGGCACTCCAGCTGTTGCAAAACTACAACTTCCAGCATGCCCGGACAGCCAACGGCTGTCCGGGCATGCTGGTAGTTGTAGTTTTGCAACAGCTGGAGGTCTGCAGTTGAAGACCTTTGCTCTAATGCATATGAAAATTGCTCTGATCATTAGATGTATGTGTAAGAGACCAATAGACTGCACCAAGGCATTTCTGTACACCACAATTAATTATTAAATAATATTTTTATTATTATTATTATTATTATTATTAATAATAATAATAATAATAATCTATTATTTAAAACAGACCAAATCAGAACAAATCCAGCACCAAAGCAGAATAAGTTTCTATTGTAGTCCCTATTTGCCACCCAGGACAGAAGTCTGTTTTCCTCCGTACAACTTTTCACAACTCATAATACATCACACAAAATAGAGTACCAGGCCTCATAGCAAAAGATCAAAATGGATTCCCTATTATTGAGCAGGGCTGTTAGTATACAGAATAAAAAGGCTTGGTTTGTTACTATTTCTGCAGCTACTTCCTCCTCCACCTCTTTTCTCCATAGATTTCCAGCAGCTGTAACCTGATCTCTCTCTAGAAAATAAGGAAATGGTAAAAGCCAAAGATTACTCATAGCACTCCTAATAGCTGTTAACAGCTTTAGCTGAAGGGAAAAGAGCTGTCACCACAGAAAAAGAGCGTAAATTACTTTTTATCAGTACCGTACATACATGATTTCTAAAGATTTCACATTTTTCTTTGATGTTATTGTTTTGAAATCATACCACATAACGTGTAAATTCATTTTTTAAAGGGGACATACAGGATAGAGTATAAGTGTCTGATTGTGGGGATCTCACAGCTTGGACACCCCACCAGCTTCAGAATGGGGTCTGTCTTAAACCCTTAAGTGCACCGTTCCCCCCTCCTTCCATTCTGAGACAAATTGGTCTTGGCTGTGATAGCTCCCTCAGCCAATCACCAACTGAGCCAATTACTGCCAAGACTAGTACTTCTTGGAAAATAGAGGCCGGAGTCCTCAGAGATAACAGACTGACTCATTATGGAGATTGTGGGTGGTCCCAGATAACCCCTTTAACTCAATGTACCAATATGTGGCGTCAGGGTATCCTAACACACCCGGGATCATGTTAAATCCAGTAATTGAGGGTGTAAATTTTAAACTTAGTTTGTGTAACATGTTATGATTTTGTATTGAACTCCTGAGGTCGGAATAAGCTACTACAACTTTAGAAAATAGGGTATATAGCAGATGTTTGTATTCCAATAAAATAAAAATTCTCGATCATCTTTTATTGTGGCTTCATATTGTGCCATTCCTCTGATACTCCTCCTGGATAAATACCCACAGCATGCTCTCCAGCTGCTGCAAATCTCCATCTCTAATTGTTTGTGCACAATGGGAGTTGTAGTTCTGTGTCAGCTTAAAGAGGTTAACTACCATAAGATTACTGAAGTACTCACCTGCCAGACAGTAATGGACATGCTTAGGAAGGATCTGTGCTTGTCTGGGGACTAAATGGCTATGTTGTGAGATTACCATAATACTGTGGCTTTCTTTTTGTGAAATGGCTATTTCTTGTTGGAGTTCTTTCCCTCCAACTACAAGTCCCAGGATCCATTGTTTGTAAATGTGAGGTCACTTTTCTTCCTCCCACACATCACTTTCCCCACCCTTTGCAGTGCAGCTGAGCTATGTGTGCTGTTCATAAAACTATAATTTCCTGCAGCCCTGTGGGGAATGATCTCCTTCTTACCCATCGCTTGCTCCACCCATTGACGCAGACAGGCTCCATTTCAACGCTTGACTAGTGATGTAATGTCTCGGGCCACACTACAACCTGGGAAAGGCCTGAGACAACACTCATTATGTATGCTGCTAAAAATGAACATTGGGGCAAAGATCATATAAGAATTGTGTGACCAGCCGTCATACACAAGTACAGACACTAAATTATGAACTGCACTAACTATACAGCCTCTGTAGCATAGTCAAATAATAATTAAAAAAAAACTGGAATACCACTACAAGATCCACCGATTGGGGAGCACTAGTCTACAACCAACAGAGACAGCAGATTAGAAATCATGAAAAAGGAGAGGGCAGATCTCAGTTTGCAAAAGAAAAACCTAAACAGAAGGACAATAAAAGGTCGATTCGAATAAACCTTGTTTTCCAGAGGAATAACAGAAGAACCGCACACAATTGACTTCTTAGAAAAAAATTAGCCGACAGGTCCTCTTTAAGAAGAATATTACTTTTCCTATATCACCATTCGCCCCAAAAACATACTGTAGTTTATAATTCAAAGATATCACATGTTATAGCCAACTATTATTCCATATTGCTCATTGTACATTAGATTAAAATAGGCAGTCATATAAACCATATGGGACCTGGACCACAAAAGGTTGCCAAATCTCTGAGAGAGACTTTTAGAGTATCTGTTAATTCATGAACTAGAAAGTCCCCTTATCCGCACATGGTGAACAGAGATTTAAAACGCACATATTTCTCCTTCATGTGCGCTCAAGGGTTTGGGAGAATTTAAAATCACTGTACTTATAATTACGTCTATAAAAAAGTCCATAAAAAATTAACACTCCCAAAGACGAATCCATGCTTCCTAAGGACCAATAAAACTGGCGTGTGAACTTTGTACTAATAAATTGTATTCAGAGGCATTATAGAAAATTTATCATGAAAACACGCACATTCCTCCAGAAATGATAATTAAATATGCATTTTAAAGGGGGAGTGCTCATCCAACATTTTATTGTGTCGTATAAAACACTGCTATGCTTCCAAAACTTGAAAAATTAAAAAAGTTAATCAGAGCTACTATTAGTCATGTAATTTTAGTATGTTATAGTAGAAAAAAAATAGACAGTTTTTTATGCTGCAGTGTCCTAGTTAAACCACTATATATAATGGTACATAGAGTTCAATGGGAATTACTCAAATAAAATGTTACATAGTAACATAGTTTGTAAGGTTGAAAAAAGTTCAACCTAGAACCCTAGGAACAGTGGGCTGTACAAATGAAAAATGTAATCTTTCATTTTCATGGACCACTGTTCCAAAAATCTCTCAGAAACCTGTGGGGTGTAAATGCTCACTGCACCCCTTATTACATTACGTGAGGGGTGTAGTTTCCAAAATGGGGTCACATGTTGGGGGGGGGTCAACTGTTCTGGCACCATGGGTGCTTTGTAAACACCCGTGGCCTTCAATTCAGGACACATTCTCTCTCCAAAAGCCCAACAAATCCTACAAATCACTTTACATCCACATATGGGGTATTTCTATACTTAGAAGAAATGGGGCTTTTTTCCTTTTTACCATTGTGAAAATGAAAAATGTAGGGTAACACCTGCATTTTTGTGAAAAATGTTTTTTTTTTTCATTTTCACATCCAACTTAAACTAAATTTCGGCAAACACCTGTGGGTGTTAAGGCTCACTATACATCTTGTTACGTTCAGCCACCCCTGTGCAAATCACCAATTTAGGTCTCAAATGTACATAGTGTGCTCTCATTCCTGTGCCTTGTTATGCGCCCGCAGAGCATTTTACGTCCACACATGAGGTATTTCCGCAAAATTGTGTTACAAATTTTGTAGGTCTTTATTTTTTCCCTTTTACCTCTTGTGAAAATGAAAAGTATGGGCATGTTAGTGTAAAAAATAAAATTTTACCTTTTCACAAGGGGTAAAAGAAGAAAAAGCCCCCAAAATTTGTTAGGCAAAATGTGACCCTAAACTGTTGCCTTGAAATACGAGTGAGAGAAAGTGAGAGAGCGACATGCACATTTGAGGCCTAAATTAGGGATTTGCATAGGGGCGGACCCGGATGCAAGCATTACACTTACCTCCGATACTAAAAATACCCAATGACAGTGTTTCCCAAACAGGGTGCCTCCAGCTGTTGCAAAACTCCCAGCATTGTTGTTTTGCAACAGCTGGAGGTTCCGTTTTTGAAAAAGTACCGTACCAGCCACTTTTTTTTATTGGGGTGGGGTGGGGTGGGGGGGGTGTAAGGGTGTGCATATGAAGTGTTTTACTTTTTATTTTGTGTAATGTAGTGTTTTTAGGGTAAATTCACAAATGAGCCGGTTTACAGCAAGTTTCCCACTGGGAATTTGAGCTGCAGTGGAAAATTTACTGCATCTCAAACTTGCAGGGGGAAACTCACTGTAAACCCCCGCCAGTACATGCTAGGAGTTGCAAAACTACAACTCCCAACATGTATGGTCTCTCAGTGCATGCTGGGAGTTGTAGTTTCAACAGCTGAAGGCACACTGGTGGCGATACACTGAGTTAGGTAACAAACTCTTAGTGTTTCACAACCAGTGTGCCCTCAGCTATTGCAAAACTACAACTCTCAGCAGGCACAGACAGCCGAAGGGCATGGTAGTAGTTGTAATTATGCAACAGCTGTAACTCCGAGCAGGCCCTTTGGCTGCTCATTCATACTGAGAGTTGTAGTTATGCAACAGCTGGAGGCACACATAGAAAAAAATGTGACTCAAGCTGTTGCATAACTATAACTCCCAGCATGCACACACAGCCAAAGGGCATGCTGGAAGTTGTAGTTGCATAACAGTTGTTGCATAACAACTCCCAGTATGCCCTTTTGCTGTGCATGCTGGGGGTTGTTGCTAAGCAACAGCAGGAGGTGAACAGGTCTCACCTCATGCTGTATCCTGCCGCCTCCGCTACTGCTTATGCTGCTTTTGCCGCTGCCGTCGCTGCCCCTACTGCTGCCACTGCCTGAAGGGACTCCCGCCGACTGCCGAGGTAAGGAATACCCCGATCGTTGCCTTGATCTCTGGTGATCACTGCCCAGCAGGACAGTGATTGGTTGGTCATTCTGACCGATCGCCTGATCGTGAGGTGGCACCCTTGCCACCTCACTCCTGCTGGTAAAGGGTGACAGGTGCCATCTCGGACAACACCTATCACCCTTTTTTTCCAGGTCACTGGAGACCCGATTGACATGGAATTGCCACTAATCGCCAGTCTGATTTATTGGTCTCAGGACCCCCCCCCCCTCCCCTTTGCCCTGAAAGCGGCGGGGAACGGAGAAACTCAGGGTATGCCTGTATGCCCTGCGTTCCTAAGTAGTTAATGGACTTTGTCCCTCCCTGTGCATCAGCTAGTGCAAAGATGCTGCTGCAGCCAGACCGAATTATGTTCTGGATGATGTGGGACCCCAAGTGGTGAATTCTATAAAAAGGAGATTTTATAATGAAATGTTTATGAAGTATATTAAAAAAAGGCTAAAATGTTCATTATACTGTATGAAATGTTTTTGATTCTGACATCAACCATTTAAGCATTGACCACATACGAGAGAGATAATTGATCCATAAACCCCCTGAAAAGTCTGTATTTTCATTAGGCTGGGTCCACACTACGTTTTGTCCCATACGGGAGCGCATACGGCAGGGGGGAGCTAAAAGCTCGCGCTCCCGTATGTAACCGTATGCGCTCCCGTATGCCATTCACTTCAATGAGCCGACCGGAGTGAAACGTTCGGTCCGGTCGGCTCATTTTTGCGCCGTATGCGCTTTTACAACCGGACCTAAAACCGTGGTTGACCACAGTTTTAGGTCCGGTTGTAAAAGCGCATACGGCGCAAAAATGAGCCGACCGGACCGAACGTTTCACTCCGGTCGGCTCATTGAAGTGAATGGCATACGGGAGCGCATACGTCACATACGGGAGCGCGAGCTTTTAGCTCGCCCCTGCCGTATGCGCTCCCGTATGGGACAAAACGTAGTGTGGACCCAGCCTTACAGGAGTACTACAGTGATAAGGTGTTTTTTTTTTTTCTGGCCCAGTCTGTTTCTTATAAAAACAACAACCAACTTTACTCTCCCAGTGTATCCAGTATCACTGCTCCAGTGTCTGGTGTGATCCTCTTCCTCGTGTCGGTGGTAGATGCATCACAGTGCAGCTCAGGGAATTGCTGGGCGTAGCAGTGTCCTGCCTTGGCCAGTGATTGGCTGAGCGGCAATGTGATATTGTTACCACAAGAGATTTGATTGGGATGATTCGCTGAATTTTCCGAAAAAATCTGGTTGGATCCAAATATATTTGCACTGAATCGCTCTTAAAAATGGCTATTTCCGGGCTACGGAGAGCCTCAATAGGGGTGTAGAACACTGCCTTGCCATAACACGCAGGAGGAGTGTGCTGTGTTAGTGAAATAATACTGTTATTCAGTATGACATGCATATTACAGGCTTCACTATTGGAATCACTGCCATAGAATGGCAAAATTAGTCTGGATGTGGCAGCAGGGTCGGGAGAACATATGGCGTCACAATGGTTGCTTGCAGTCTTTGAATGGGGAGTACTTCCTGTGATGATCTCAAGATGACTATGAAACAACTTCTAAACTCTCCCTGCCTGCCGTGATGTGGGCTTGAGGTCAATGGATTTCCCCTGTGCTGATCTGTATTGTCAGTAACGCTGATTAGTGACCACACAGTGTCTGCTCTCTCTCTAGCCAGAACGAATGGATTTGCCGCTGAAAAGATCTGTATTGTCAGTAACGGTGATTAGTGTGCACAAACAGCCTCTGCTCTCTTAGCAAACCGGAAAATGCCCATCTTCTGCAATGGCTGCCAAATGTATATGGCTGTAACATCACAGGGCTGGCTGCTGATAGGTTGCATGCCACCATGTGATTCAGGGTGATCCCACCTACCTGCCTTCCCAGACTTCCTTGCCCCATATCCTCACACGTGTAGCCACCATTTTAGACCCCCGGCCCACACAAAATGTAGTGAATGAAGCGATTCGTTACTATGAATCACGAGGAAATTCGGATTAATTTAGTATTGAATTTTCATGAAACTCAGAACGAATTTGACTTTGTCAGCTTCGATTTGCCCATCTCTAGTTACCACTGGCACCAGGAAAAGGATCACCCCAGTGACTGGAGTGTACTTAACCCCTTAAGGACCACGGACGTATGAGTACGTCCCTGCGCCCTGGGTCTTAAGGACCAGGGACGTACTCATACGTCCGTGGGAATTCCGGCCCCTGCCACGCGCCTGGCGGGGACCGAACCGGGGTGACTGCTGATATCGATCAGCAGTCACCCTGCACAAATGCCCAGGGGGGGTCATCAGACCCCCCCCCCATGTCGGCGATTGGGGCAAATCGCAAGTGAATTCACACTTGCGATTTGCACGATTCCGGGTCATTACGGGTCTATAGTGACCCGGTGACACGGAATGTAAGGGGGATCGCGGGTGTCTAAGACACCCAGGATCCCCCTGAAGCGATAGTAGTCTATTGGTGGTCTAGACGCGACCACCAATAGCAGATCGGGGGCGGGGGGGTTAACTTTAATTTTCCCCATCCTGCCCACCCACAATAGGCCAGGCAGGATGGGGAAACGACGGGGACCGGCACCGAAGATCCACTTACCGATCCGGGCGGGCGACGGAGGCTGCGGGCGACGGAGATTGGCGGGCGGCGATGACGTGCGGCTGGATCCGACAGAAGCCGGTGAGTTGCCTGGCAACATCTGGAGGGTACAGTTTGAGACCATTATACAGTGGTCTCTAACTGTTGCTCTCCAGATGTTGCAAAACTACAACTCCCAGCATGCCCAGACAGCTGTTTGGGCATGCTGGGAGTTGTAGTTTTGCAACAGCTGGAGGGCTACAGTTTGAGACCACTATATGGTAGTCTCTGAACTATAGCCCTCCAGATCTTGCAAAACTACAACTCTTAGCATGCCCACAACTGTTTGCTGTCTGGGCCTGCTGGGATTTGTAGTTTTGCAGCATCTGGAGGGCCACAGTTTGCAGTGGTCTCTATACTGTAACTCTCCAGATGTTGCAAACCTGCAAATCCCAGCATGCTGGGAGTTGTAGTTGCGATCCCTCCAGCTGTTGCATAACTACATCTCCCAGCATGCCCTTCGGTGATCAGTACATGCTGGGAGTTGTAGTTTTGCCACAGCTGGAGGCACACTGGTTGGAAAATATTGAGTTAGATAACAGAACCTAACTGAAGGTTTTCCAACCAATGTGCCTCCAGCTGTTGCAAAACTACAACTCCCAGCCTGCATGGTCTGTCGGTACATGCTTGGAGTTGTAGTTTTGAAACAGCTGGAGGTTTGCCCCCCATGTGAACGTACAAGGCACATTCACACGGGAAGGCTTACAGTAAGTTTTCTGCTTCAAGTATGAGCTGCGGCAAATTTTTCACTGCAGTGCAAACTCCTAGCAGGAAACTCACTGTAAACCACCGCCAGTGTGAATGTACCCTAAAAACACTACACTACCCTACACTACACTAACACATAATAAAGGGTAAAACACAACATATATAGCCCGTACACTGTTCCCCCCCCCCCAATAAAAATTAAAAATGTATTGTACGGCAGTGTTTCCAAAACAGAGCCTCCAGCTGTTGCAAAACAACAACTCCCAGCATTTCTGGACAGCCACTGACTGTCCAGACATGCTAGGAGTTTAGCAACAGCTGGAGGCACCCTGTTTGGGAATCACTGGCGTACAATACCCCTATGTCCATCCCTATGCAATAACTAATTCAGGCCTCAAATGCACATGGAGCTCTATCTTCGGAGCCCTGTCGTATTTCAGGGCAACAGTTTAGGGCCACATATGGGGTATCGCTGTACTCGGGAAAAATTGCCTAACAAATTTTGGGGGGCTTTTTCTCCTTTAACCCCTTATGAAAAGGTGAAGTTGGGGTCTACACCAGCATGTTAGTGTAAAAAAATAAATTTTTTACACTAACATGCTGGTGTTGCCCTATGCTTTTCATTTTGACAAGAGGTAAAAGGGAAAAAAGCCCCCCCCCAAATTTGTAATGTAATTTCTCCCAACTAGGAAGATACCCCATATGTGGGCGCAAAGTGCTCTGGGGGCGCACAACAAGGCCCAGAAGGGAGAGTGCACATGTACATTTGAGGTGATTTGCACAGGGGTGGCTAATTGTTACAGCGGTTTTGACAAACGCAAAAAAAACAAAACCCCACATGTGACCCCATTTCGGAAACTACACCTCTCACGGAATGTAATAAGGGGTGCAGTGAGAATTTACCCCCGACTGGTGTCTGACAGATCTTTGGAACGGTGGGCTGTGCAAATTAAAAAATTTGTACAGCCCACTGTTCCAAAGATCTGACAGACACCAGTGGGGGGTAAATGCTCACTGTACACCTTGTTACGTTCCTCAAGGGGTCTAGTATCCAAAATCGTATGCCATTTGGGGATTATTTTGCTGTCCTGGCACCATAGGGGCATCCTAAATGCGACATGCCCCCCGAGCAAAATTATCTCTCCAAAAGCTAAATGTGACTCCTTCTCTTCTGAGCATTGTAGTTCGCCCGCAGTGCACTTCAGATCCACTTATGGGGTACCTTTATACTCAGAAGAGATGGAGTTACAAATTTTGGGGGGTATTTTCTGCTATTAACCCTTGCAAAAATGTGAAATTTGGGGGGAAACACACATTTTAGTGAAATTTTTATTTTTTTTTTTACATATGCAAAAGTCGTGAAACCCCTGTGGGGTATTAAGGCTCACTTTATTCCTTGTTACGTTCCTCAAGGGGTCTAGTTTCCAAAATGGTATGACATGTGTTTTTTTTGCGACATGCCCCCCTGAGCAAAATTTGCTCTCAAAAAGCCAAATATGACTCCTTCTCTTCTGAGCATTGTAGTTCGCCTGTAGTGCACTTCAGGTCAACTTATGGGGTACCTCAATACTCAGAAGAGATGGGGTTACAAATCTTCGGGGGTATTTTCTGCTATTAACGCTTGCAAAAGTGTGAAATTTTGGGGGAAACACACATTTTAGTGAAAAATTATAATTTTTTTTTACATATGCAAAAGTCGTGAAACACCTGTGGGGTATTAAGACTCACTTAATTCCTTGTTACGTTCTTCAAGGGGTCTAGTTTCCAAAATGGTATGACATGTGTTTTTTTTTTGCTGTTCTGGCACCATAGGGGCTTCCAAAATGCAACATGCCCCCCAAAAACCATTTCAGAAAAACGTACTCTCCAAAATTCCCATGTCGCTCCTTCCCTTCTGAGCCCTCTACTGTGCCCGCCGAACACTTTACATAGACATATGAGGTATTTGCTTACTCGAGAGAAATTGGGCTACAAACATAAGTATACATTAAAGAAAATTAAAAAATTAGGTCTACAAGAACATGCGAGTGTAAAAAATGAAGATTGTGAATTTTCTCCTTCATTTTGCTGCTATTCCTGTGAAACACCTAAAGGGTTAAAACCCTGACTGAATGTCATTTTGAATACTTTGAGGGGTGCAGTTTTTATAATGGGGTCATTTGTGGGGAATTTCATGAAGACCCTTCAAATCCATTTCAAACCTGAACTGGTCCCTGAAAAATAGTGAGTTTGAAAATTTTGTGAAAAATTGGAAAATTGCTGCTGAATTTTGAAGCCCTCTGGTGACTTTCTAAACCAAAAACATGTCAATTTTATGATGCAAACATAAAGTAGACATATTGTATATATGAATAAAACATTTTTTATTTGGAATATCCATTTTCCTTACAAGCAGAGAGCTTGAAAGATAGAAAAATTCAAAATTTTCACATTTTGGGATTTTTCACCAAGAAATGATGCAAGTTACCACATAATTTTACCACTATGTTAAAGTAGAATATGTCACAAAAAAACAATCTCGGAATCAGAATGATAACTAAAAGCATTCCAGAGTTATTACTGTTTAAAGTGACAGTGGTCAGATGTGCAAAAAACGCTCTGGTCCTAAGGTGTAAAATGGCCTGGTCCTTAACCCCTTAAGGACTCAGCCCATTTTGGCCTTAAGGACTCAGACAATTTAATTTTTACGTTTTCATTTTTTCCTCCTCGCCTTCTAAAAATCATAAATCTTTTATATTTTCATCCACAGACTAGTATGACGGCTTGTTTTTTGCGCGACCAGTTGTCCTTTGTAATGACATCACTCATTATATTATAAAATGTATGGCGCAACCAAAAAACACTATTTTTGTGGGAAAATTTAAACGAAAAACGCAATTTTGCGAATTTTGGAAGGTTTTGTTTTCACGCCGTACAATTTATGGTAAAAATGACATGTGTTCTTTATTCTGAGGGTCAATATGATTAAAATGATACCCATTATTATATAATTTTATATTATTGTTGCGCTTAAAAAAAATCACAAACTTTTTAACCAAATTAGTACGTTTATAATCCCTTTATTTTGATGACCTCTAACTTTTTTATTTTTCCGTATAAGTGGCGGTATGGGGGCTCATTTTTTGCGCCATGATCTGTACTTTTTTTTGATACCACATTTGCATATAAAAAACTTTTAATACATTTTTTATAATTTTTTTTAAATAAAATGTATTAAAAAAGTAGGAATTTTGGACTTTTTTTATTTTTTCGTTCACGCCGTTCACCGTACGGGATCATTAACATTTTATTTTAATAGTTCGGACATTTACGCACGCGGCGATACCAAATATGTCTAAAAAAAATGTTTTTTACGCTTTTTGGGGGTAAAATAGGAAAAAACGGACGTTTTACTTTTTTATTGGGGGAGGGGATTTTTCACTTTTTTTTTACTTTTAAATTTTTTTACATTTTTTTTACACTTGAATAGTCCCCATAGGACATAGAACAGATCAGTATTATCGGTCATCTCCTGCTCTGGTCTGCTCGATCACAGACCAGAGCAGGAGACGCCGGGAGCCGCACGGAGGAAGGAGAGGGGACCTCCGTGCGGCGTTATGAATGATCGGATCCCCGCAGCAGCGCTGCGGGCGATCCGATCGTTCATTTAAATGGCGAACTGCCGCAGATGCCGGGATCTGTATTGATCCCGGCACCTGAGGGGTTAATGGCGGACGCCCGCGAGATCGCGGGCGTCGGCCATTGCCGGCGGGTCCCTGGCTGCGATCAGCAGCCGGGATCAGCCGCGCATGACACGGGCATCGCTCCGATGCCCGCGGTTATGCTTAGGACGTAAATGTACGTCCTGGTGCGTTAAGTACCACCTCACCAGGACGTACATTTACGTCCTGCGTCCTTAAGGGGTTCAAGGAGTTTTCCAGGAAAAAACTTTTTTTTATATATCAACTGGCTCCAGAAAGTTAACCAGATTTGTAAATTCCTTCTATTAAAAAATATTAATCCTTCCAATAATTATCAGTTGCGGAAGTTGAGTTGTTGTTTTCTGTCTGGCAACAGTGCTCTCTGCTGACATCTCTGCTTGTCTCGGAACTGCACAGAGTAGAATAGGCTTGCTATGGGCATTTGCTTCTACTCTGGACAGTTCCTGAGACAGGCGTCATCAGAGAGTACTTAGACAGAAAAGAACAACTCAACTTCAGCAGCTCATAAGTACTGAAAGGATTAAGATTTTTTAATAGAAGTAATTTACAAATCTGTATAACTTTCTGGAGTCAGTTGATATATATATATATATATATATATATATATATATATATATATATATATATATATATATATATATATAAAGTTATTTTCCTGGATAACCCCTTTAAGGATACTTAAGGAGTGTCTTTTACTATGTGTGCTATACCTGAAGAAGGCTAAAACTTAACTTTTAATAAATATATATGTGACTAAAAGGGAATAGATCCCAAACTATCAAAAACAAAACTGGCACAAAGCCATGGAAAAACAAGCCCAATCACAAGAGTTTGTCTTAGTAAGAATTGCCTACCCCCAATCAGGGTTTATGACAAAGACAAACAATCTACATGGGTCTATATAACCGGTCCAACACCAACAATCATTATAGAGGATTGCACAAAAATAACAAATTTGATATAATCACCTGAACTAAAGGTAGGGTGTGAGGTCAAGGTAAAAAAGGGTCATGGTCATCAGCAGTTTGTCACCATTTGCACTGCTCTCCATCTGACCATCCAAGGATCGTTTTGCCAGCATATCCAGCAAACAGACTGTCCCCTAATGAGCAGGGGGCGTGAAACACGTTGGGACATTTTCCACATCAGTCCAATATGGGACTTTTTTCTTGACATCCTTGTTAGAGACCGGTCCTCACTTGTGTGATAAGTGTATATTTCCATTTTGTTTGGTTTAGTCATCAATCATGTTGAGCCATTATGTTTGATAGTTTGGTGTCAACTCGGTACTATTACATGTTTGCAATTGACATATACGTCATCCTGCAAATTATATTTTCATGTTAATATTACCATTTGACATTTTTCACTATTTACTGCCATGTTTTACAATATATTTGCGAGTGTGTCATCTTGGAAGAAATAGGTTTTGGTTTGAGTGTCATATTTACCATCTGACACCACTTTCAGTACAGCTGGAATTGATATATATTATAAATATTATGTAATATAAAAGCATTTGATATCTTGACAATCCATCTAGTGGCTCCCTTGATATAGACCTATGGTTATTGACTGATACAACCCCTTACCATTACTTCTTTAATATATCTTTATTCATTGAAATATTAGTAGGGTCTTCCCTTCCTATCCCTCTAGTTATTCAGGGTACCCCAGTGAGACAGTAAGCCCCCTCCCTCTATACCTCTCATTGTAGGGTATACAGGAACAGAGGCAGGTTTAGGTTCTGGAGCGGGGCCGCCTAGGGTACACTCCGCCTAGGGTAAGGCCTTAGAGAGAGGGTGATATAGGGAGATGTCAGGATAGCGGCCTATTGCTACATCTTAGCCAATATCCCCATAGTCCCCTCTCCCCCTTTTTTTTACCTTGACCTCACACCCTACCTTTAGTTCAGGTGATTATATCAAATTTGTTATTTTTGTTCAATCCTCTATAATGATTGTTGGTGTTTGACGGGTTATATAGACCCACGTAAATTGTTTGTCTTTGTCATAAACCCTGATTGGGGGTAGGCATTTCTTACTAAGACAAACTCTTGTGATTTGGCTTGTTTTTCCATGGCTTTGTGCCAGTTTTGTTTTTGATGGTTTGGGATCTATTCCCTTTTAGTCGCATATATATTTATTAAAAGTTAAGTCTTAGTGTTTTTTTTGGTGATACCAATTTGATTGACACACTAAAAAATTTTTGTACGGTGATTTGCTATACCTGAAGAAGAAGTCGGTTGGGTTTTGAAAGATATCACTTTGTACATGCACAAATAAAGCATGATTTTACAATCAGCTTATTCTGATTGTACTCTCGGTGGCACCCTGTATCCCTGAAGATGGAGGTGTTGAAGTTTTTTATTGCTATACGCCAGTGAGCATGACGTGGGGAAGGTGCAGCAGCCGGAGCTTACTATTTTACGAGTTGTGCCGGACAAAGCACAACTCGATCAGGATAGTTGGCACCTGCTATATATCTTTATAATTAGAGATGAGTGAGCCGAATCCAGTGAATCCAGATTCGACCTGAACATTTGGATTTTTCCAGCTCGGCCAACGCTCAAGCTTTTACTGGTTCGGCTTTCGTGAGCCAGTAAATAGCACAAAAAATAAGAAAGCATGGTTTTTTGGTGGGTGGAATAAGCAGGGTGGACAGGGGGCTTTGAGATGATGTTGAGAAATCAGCAGATCATAAGATAACCCAGGTCTATCATGTGATTTGCTGTTTACTGTATCAATCAAGCCCAAAGGCCAATAGGACACAACCAGGGACACAGATAAAAGGGCACCGATGTCACGAACAGCATTCAGAGCGCTCAGAACTTCTGTACACAATCCACCATCACCCTACTTCCAGCCAGGCCTACACATACATAAACCATCATCCCCAGAAAAGGGATAATTTTTTCGGCTTTTCATACAAGAGCTATTTCTTCTTCACTCTTCACTATTTTAGAACGCCAATATAGGTTGAACTTGATGGACTCTGGTCTTTTTTTCAACTTAATGAACTATGTTACTATGTTATATGTGTCAACCATTTCATGCTGTACTCTAGGGACATCTGTTCGCCATCTAATGCTGTACACTAGTGACATATGTCCGCCATTTTTTGGTGTATGTTATAAACATCTCATCTCATGCTGTACGCTATTGGGTATTGACATCAGTCAGCCACCACCTGCTGTACGTGGGCTACTACTAATAACACCAATCCACCATCACTTTACTTCCAGCAAGGCCTACACATACACAAACCATCATCCCCAGAAAAGGGAAAGATTTTTTGGCTTTTCATACAAGAGCTATTTCTTCTTCAGTCTTCACTATCTTAGAATGCCAATTCTGTTACCACTGCCAAAAAAGGATAATTTTTGGCAGGCTGGGAAAAATCCATGCCATCTTCATCACTTGCTAGACTGAGAAACTGTTATTACTCCAAAAAGAGGGATAATTTTTGAAGGCTTGGAATAATTAATGCCTTCTCTTTCATTTGCTAGACTAAGAACCTGTTACTAGTCCCAAAAGGGATAATTTTTGTCTTGCTGGGATAAAGCCACAGCGTCTTCCCATGCCCTTGTGTGCATATTAAAGGGGTTATCCAGGAAAAAAAACTTTTTTTTATATATCAACTGGCTCCAGAAAGTTAAACAGATTTGTAAATTACTTCTATTAAAAAAATATTAATCATTTCAGTACTTATGAGCTTCTGAAGTTAAGGTTGTTCTTTTCTGTCTAAGTACTCTCTGATGACATGTGTCTTGGGAACCGCCCAGTTTAGAAGAGGTTTGCTATGGGGATTTGCTTCTTAACTGGGCAGATCCTGAGACATGTTTCATCAGAGAACACTTAGACAGAAAAAAACAACCTTAACTTCAGAAGCTCATAAGTACTGAAAGGATTAAGATTTTTTAATAGAAGCAATTTACAAATCTGGTTAACTTTCTGGAGGCAGTTGATATATATATATATATATAAAAAAAAGTTTTTTCCTGGATAACCCCTTTAACACTGGCAAGCATCTACCAACAACCGGGGATACTTTATGCTGCTTTATTTTGGTGTGTATAAGCCTAAAAAATATGCGAACTGGAATAGTTATCATGGGTTATTACATGTCGCCAAAACTGAGCCTTAAAACCACTTTAAAACTACTTGAATACATTACTATCAGTGTTGGACAGGGGTTTATAGCTGTAAGACAGTGTTTTAATGTGTTCAGGTGCTTATTTCATTGCCAGTTCGAGTTGAACCGAGCTGAACCAAATTCACAATTTTTAAAAAGTTCAGAGAGTCCGGCAAACCAAACTTTTCAAAAGTTCGCTCAACTCTATTCATAATCATCTGACAAATCCAGATTCACACAAAGGACTGCTTCTGTCCCTTTTTTTTACACCAGTGACTGGAATAATGATACCGGAGACAACCGAGGAAAGAGACTAAGCATCTTTAAAAACACCCTATTGTCTGAGTAGACACTCAGGACTGAAAAAGTGAAGGCTGCAAACATTTCATAGCCATATTTAACTAAATGGATTTTTATAATGGATTACAAAACATGTCTTTTTCTGTCTTTTTTTTTTTTTTTTTTTTTTCACTGCAGTTTTTGAACCAAAGTCAGAAGTATATTCAAAAGGAATGGGAAATAACTAAAAAATACTGTGTATAATGGGATCCCACTTACAGGGGTACTCCAGTGGAAAACTTTTTTTTTTTTAATTAACTGATGCCAGAAAGTTAAACAGATTTGTAAATTAAATAAAACATAATAAGTGCCGCTCACAATTAATTAGCCGAGGTATAATATGGTTGAACACCTACACCTTAGGTGTGAAATAAATTTGTAAAAAGAGGAAGAAAAATTGTAACCATAAACCTCAAGGCCAATATCAGATAAACCGATACATGATGAATGTAAAAGAACCAATGTATGATGAAAGAAATGTATACATTTATTAAAATGCACATACCAAAAATTGAATGATAAACCTCCTTTCACAGGGCCCTTGTGAGGAGGTAAATGTAATACATATCACACAACTTAAATGAATAATAGGTTTAAAATCACACCACTATGTGCAATGTTGTGTAATATAATTTGTTAGTCCGGCATTTGTTGGTTCAGAACATGAAACTTTCACAGTCCGAAAACTTAAGCAATATGGGTATATAGACCCGAGTCCATGAGTTAGACACCAATAATGAATGTATATTTACCAGCCAGATGAAGTTAATAGATAGATCGCTCCAAAGACACTGGTGCCGGAAAGCAACCGTCCGAGTCAGGGTCTGTGTGCGCTGAGTACAGTACTCGGCGCACACAGATTTAACAGATTTGTAAATTACTTCAATTAAAAAAATCTTTACCCTTCCAGTACTTTTTAGCAGCTGTATGTTAGAGAGGAAATTCTTTTCTTTTTGAATTTCTTTTTGTCTTGTCCACAGTGCTCTCTGCTGACACCTCTGTCCATGTCAGGAACTGTCCAGAGCAGCATAGGTTTACTATAGGGATTTTCTCCTGCTCTGGACAGTTTCTGATATGGGCAGCAGGTGTCAACAGAGAGCACTGTGGACAAGACAAAAAAGAAAGAAAATAAAAATAATTAATTCCTCTCTAGCATACAGCTGCTAAAAGGTACTGGAAGGGTAAAGTTTTTTTTTATAGAAGTCATTTACAAATCTGTTTAACTTTCTGGCACTAGTTGATTTAAAAAAAAAAAAAAATGTTTTCCACCGGAATACCCTTTTAAAGGGGTTGTGCGCTGCCCTGACTTTCGGAGCTCTGCTCACAGCAACCGGAAGTTCATTACTCCGAACGCTGTGTGCGGGCTTTCGTGTTTGCGGCTACCGGGCTTGATGTCACGCCCGGCCCCTCGTGATGTCTCGCACGTCCCCTCGTGACATCACGCCCGCCCCCTCTACCAAAGTCTATGGGAAGGGAGCGTGACAGCGGTCGTGCCCCCTTCCCATAGACTTTCGTTGAGGGGGCGGGCGAGACGTCACGAGGGGGCGGGCGAGATGTCACGAGGGGCAGGGAGTGACGTCACGCCTGGCGGCCGTGAACACGGAACCCCGCAAACATCGTTCGGAGTAATGAACTTCCGGACGCTGTGAGCCGAGCTCCAAAAGTCTGGGCAATGCACAACCCCTTTAATCCACTTCTGACTTTGGCTCAAAAACTGCAGTGGCAGATTTTCAAAAAATGCCAGAAAAAACCTGTGAGCATTGAGCCTTACTCACATTTTCATACAGCTAAGCTTCAATAGAATAAGCGGCCCATGGGCAGGAGTGGTCTTGTTTTTGTAAGAAAACTACTATTTTTGTTTAACCCTATAACCCTAAACTATATGTTATTTTATATCCAAAATTCTGTGTTATTATTGCTGTCAGAGCTTTGTTTTTCCAATACCGAAGTCTAAATTCACATATCATATAGACATATCTGTGGCCAACTCTGAAGACAACATGGAAACTCGCTGCAAAATGTTCCTAAGCTTCTATTATTGGTGGCTGCAGGCAGCAAGAATGTTATCTTTTTACACAGTGTCTATGCAGGGGATTTTACGTTGTCTATAAGAAAACTAAGCTTTAACAAGTATAAAAATATATTAAATTAATCTGAACAGAATTTTGAGCTATTTGGGAAAAAATGGTATTTAAGGGTGGACATTTGCTTTCAGGCATTGTATACTTAATGGGTGGTGCAGATGCAAATGTAGGACTGGTTCTGATAGAATGGTATAAAAAGATGTTGCTACATGTGACCACTTTATATTCAGCATATCTTAGTCATCTAAAAATGAAAGTTGGTCAGAAAATGGAGGCTCTTAGCGCACTTTTTGATCAAAACATGTCCCCCCATAAACCAGGCGGAGGTGGCTACACTTTGAAAGGACCCTAACACACTTATTCCACTCCCCTCTGCTGGCCCTATGGGGGAGATTAATTTATGAAAACCGATGTAGAGGACGAGTGGGGCAGTTGGCCATTGCAACCAATCAGATGGTTTATTTCAGTCATCTACATAGCATCACTATGTTAAAATACTTTCAGCATTATAAAAAAATAAAAAATAAACTAGAAAAATCAATTTGCTTGTGAATGGAAAACCTGAAAGTCTTGTCTAGGCATAACACATCTAAGACTTCTTCTAGCATATAAACATACCGAGTTTAGAGAGAAACCAGAGTTTGACAGCAAAAAAAAAAAAAAAAAAGACATAAAAGCAAACTGAATATTACTGCATAAAACATCTTTTGTAAAATCTGTCAGGAAGGTCAAATGGAACTCCACAGAGAGGTCTGACTACAAAGGCTTGTCTACACATTATGTCGCTCCTCATGGTTTTTGCAAGCCCTACCATTGTACAGATATTTGTAGCATAATACATTTCTCTTACTGTATTCCATCCCGCTGACATCAGATGAGGAAGGTGAAAGGTAACATAAAATTACCATCACGTATGAATAAAATGACGTGTAATTAACAGTTCCTGAAATAACATAAAACTGACATTTATGGCTTCTCTTGTTAAATATGAAACCATTGAACGATGTTTGCTTCAAATCATCTGTTTTCATAGCAAATAATGCTGTAATTAGAAAGTTGGATCAATAGATAGATAGATATAATGATAGATACTTGTACAGTGGTCCAAAAAATGTAAAGTTATTAACAGCTGTGGCTGTGACATGAATTAATAAATCATAATTTTTTGGACTTCTATAAGTGCTACATTATCGTACATGTATCTAGGTGGTTTTTGATTGATCCATTGGGACAATGGCACCATTTACACAAGGACTGGATGAGTAGTGCTGCATTTTCTAGATAGATACGAGAATGATAGATAGATAGATAGATAGATATGAGAACGATAGATAGATAGCTGGCAGGTGGATTAGCACTCAAACTCAAGTGGGTGGGTGCAGGCTGTGGTTGGGCCCTGGTCCCAAGCCCCTCTGGATACAGCAAAAACGAAAGCACAGCAGTACTCCAGGAGTAGTGGTGAATGGTGGCTTTATTATTACCAAAAAATGTACAGCGACGTTTCGGCCACCTCATGTGGCCATCATCAAGCAGTGCAAGTTACAAAGTGAGTAGATTAAATGAAGCTAACATGGTGACATCTCATCCTGTGGGCGTCAATCTCATTATCACATGTACACAAATAAACTGAGTAAGATTACAGCAGTTGTACTCTATACATCGTTCATTTCAGGAGACCTACATTACTGTAAAAACATGTGCACAAAAACAACATAACATAATATACAGTGCATCATTCAGTTACATGTGGTACCTCATATAAAGTGCATTAGTGTTAGGCATGTGCCCATCTGTACCTCCGGATCGGGTCAGGAGATGAAAAACTGGATCCCATCCACATTAAGTATTGATTCATAGCCAAATTCCAAAAGGAAAAAAGAAAACAAAAGTAAACAAAAGTAAAATAGCACTTGGCATTCTTGTCGTAGTGTGTACATTTCCGGTGTGCGCAGAGGTGACACATCCTCCCTGCGCATGCGTATATGCTCAGCTCGGAACTCCGAGCCATCTTGAGTGAAGGCAGACCATTACTTGAATCGCAGCGAGTCTTGCACCTGTGTTGATAGGTTGGCTCCTCGCTCCTCCGTATCGGCTCCTTGAGAAGCGAACCCGCCATCTTTGTTGCTGGAAATAGGACAGTTTATGGCATTTCAGTATAGATAGACCTGGGGCATCTTCCCAGCAGGCTTTTTTGTGCCAAACTCGAGGGGTTTTGTCCCCAAGCACTCAGAGGTCGGTCCTGGAGTATACCAATCCCATCCACTCACTCTCCACACCAGAGGGCAGGCACAGGGGGAAGGGCACAAGCCCCTGATATGGAGATGTCCTTATAGGGGTATAACAGGAAAAACTTTTTTTTTATATATCAACTGGCTCCAGAAAGTTAAACAGATTTGTTAATTAGAAACTTAAAATAATGTGCAGCTCACAACAGAAGGACAGAGGCGGTTAAAGCTAAAGCAAGACCCCACCGGCAACAATAATGGAAAATAATGAAAACCTATAGCTTATGCCTCTAGGACCTCACCAATGGTGCATAATGGTGTGGGCAATGATAGATATAACAGCGTTTACTCAGAAATTGTTTTTTAATTCATTTAATTTAATATATATATATATGAACTTAAATCATTAAAGCCCAAAGGGTTGAATGTGGATTTTAAAATCACCCATGATATATGCAATGCATGAACCCTGTTACATCGATTCTGTGTTATGCTGAAAGAATCTTTCTGTGTAAACATGATTTTAATATATATTTTTATTTATTTGTTTGTCGTAGGCTGGAGGACACGGGCAACACAGGTAGCGAATACAGCGACAGACATGTAGACAAGTTTTTTTCTCTGGAAGGGGATAGACGGCTGCAAGTACATACTACTCTACATTTGTGCCATATTATTATAAGAAGTATGTTCACTTCTCCTGGATCCTGTTCTGTGCCACTTGTTGCCTAGGGCAACCGCCATTGATGGTGGGACCAGAGGCGGACAGGGAAAGGTTAACGGGGCGGATAGCGAAATTCGCAGCAACCCCGTCTTGACCTATGGGCTAGAAGAACAGGTGGAAATTGCCGTGATCTGCTTCCCCATACAAAGATGGCTGCGGTGGAATCAATAGCTTCAAAGCGCCTGCGCAGGCAGAAGCTTACACGCAACCTAGCAACAAGCAGCGGATGCTTTAGCAGTGACGTCATCTCCGCCTCCAGAGTGAACGCCGACAGGATCGGCGTCTCGTCGCCATAACACATGGCCTTTGTTTACATGCTGTCTCCTGGACCGATCCAGTGAGTGCCCGTGCCCCCGCCCAGACAATCAAGAATGCGCACTTGCACGTGGACACACGCACATGTTGTATAATGTACAGTGTTTTTTATACAGTTTTTAACTATTGGACACTATAGCATCCCGATATGGGAGGCCCTATTGATACACTGATTGCACTTTGATCATTATTTATTAAGTTTGATGTACTGAGTTGAATGTGTTTGTATAATGACGTCATTAATTGACTGGCCCTGCGCGGCCATATATACTCACCAGTTTGCACATTGTATTGCTTGATAATGGCTAGGTGAGCTAGCCGAAACGTCGCCATTTTCACGTTTGTGTGAATAAAGACCACTTTTTTTGCAACATATGGGAGTGCGGTTGCCGTTCGTTTTCTATATATATATATATATATATATATATATATATATATATATATATATATATATATATATATATAAAACAGTAACAAAATATCACATTACACTGGCACTTTCTAATGAAAATCTCACTGGGCCCTAGTGAGATATCCAAAATATAAAAAAGATAAATGAATAAATTGATGTTCTAATAAGTCCATAAATCTGCAGATAAAAAAATTAAAATAAAATAAATCCGCAAAAGGTGTGGATAGATGTTTGGGTTTATGGCAAAATAATTGTAACATAAAGTCAATAAAAAAAGTTGATGAATGGATGATACAGAGTATCTCTCACAACTGCTTCTGGCTTGATGAATTATGATGGATGAGTCGCAGCCTTATGTTCCTCGTGTGCCCCAATAGGTGGAGGGGGGCACAAGTTGGTATGTCTCCCTTAGCAGCCCCGTTGGCAGGGGGGCGCAAATGGATGTTGCGTACCGTGAGCTCCGATAGCGGTGGAGCATGCAGCAGTTTCAGCGCTGGGGACCTCGTTCGCTGGCCGGCTTAACACACAGGGCATTAGTCTGGCACTCCGGCAGGAGTGTCAGTCAGCTCGGGTGCGACAACGGGTCTGACGATGATGGTACGCCGGGAGCAGTGGAATGTCCGGGATTGGCGTCCCACGTGGAAGCAGGAGATGAGGCTATGCGATGCAGTGGATGGTAAAGTTGCAGCCAGGCAGGGCGGAGTAAGACAGATTTAACTCCTCTGTTACCAAAATGTTTGCAGATGGACACTGATGCTAACTGTGTGAACAGTGCCAGATTTCTAGACGTGTTTCGGGGTACTGGGAAACATGGACCTCCGACCCCTTCCTCAGTAGAAATGTGCATAGTATATACACATTTCTACTGAGGAAGGGGTCGGAGGTCCATGTTTCCCAGTACCCCGAAACGCGTCTAGAAATCTGGCACTGTTCACACAGTTACCATCAGTGTCCATCTGCAAACATTTTGGTAACAGAGGAGTTAAATCTGTCTTACTCCGCCCTGCCTGGCTGCAACTTTACCATCCACTGCATCGCATAGCCTCATCTCCTGCTTCCACGTGGGACGCCAATCCCGGACATTCCACTGCTCCTGGTGTACCATCATCGTCAGACCCGTTGTCACACCCGAGCTGACTGACACTCCTGCCGGAGTGCCAGACTAATGCCATCTGTGTTAAGCCGGCCAGCGAACGAGTTCCCCAGCGCTGAAACTGCTGCATGCTCCTTCGCTATCGGAGCTCACCGTACGCAACATCCATTTGCGCCCCCCTGCCAACGGGGCTGCTAAGGAAGACATACCAACTTGTGCCCCCCTCCACCTATTGGGGCACACGAGGAACATAAGGCTGCGACTCATCCATCATAATTCATCAAGCCAGAAGCAGTGGTGAGAGATACTCTGTATCATCCATTCATCAACTTTTTTATTGACTTTATGTTACAATTATTTTGCCATAAACCCAAACATCTATCCACACCTTTTGCGGATTTATTTTATTTTTATTTTTTTATCTGCAGATTTATGGACTTATTAGAACATCAATTTATTCATTTATCTTTTTTATATTTTGGATATCTCACTAGGGCCCAGTGAGATTTTCATTAGATAGTGCCAGTGTAATGTGATATTTTGTTACTGTTTTATATATTTATATATTATATTTTATAATCTGAATTAAAAAACTATTTCTGAGTAAACGCTGTTATATCTATCATTGCCCACTCCATTATGCACCATTGGTGAGGTCCTAGAGGCATAAGCTATAGGTTTTAATTATTTTCAGATTTTTAAATTACTTCTATTAAAATTTTTTAATCCTTTCAATAATTATCAGCTGCTGAAGTTGAGTTGTTGTTTTCTGTCTGGCAACAGTGCTCTCTGCTGACATCTCTGCTTGTCTTGGGAACTACACAGAGTAGAAGAGGTTTGCTATGGGGATTTGCTTCTAAACTGGGTGGTTCCCGAGACACGTGTCATCAGAAAGCACTTAGACAGAACAGAACAACTCAACTTCATCAGCTCATAAGTACTGAAAGGATGAAGATTTGTTAATAGAAGTAATTTACAAATCTGTTTAACTTTCTGGAGCCAGTTGATATATATAAAAAAGTTTCAGGCCATAGGCGAGTGTCACCCCGTTTAAAGAGAAAGTAACATGGCTGCATATGGTGAAATAAATGAAATAAAAGTAAAGATGAAAATAAAAATGAAAATAAATAAATATAGAAGTGAGAATAAAATAAAGTAAAATATAATGAGAAGAAAAAGTATTTTTGGGCTGAGATCTTGAGAAGAGGTCCTTTCTCAAATGGTGGAAGGGGATCTTGTGCAGTTCCTGACCCAATTCTAGAGGAAAACTGAAAAATAAAAAATGGGTAAGTATATTCTATAAAAAACATAAACACAGATCAGGTGGGTCTACTATCCATACATATCAGACATTATGTATGTCGTACGTGATTTTAAAGTCCACATTCAGACCTCTTGGTCTAAGGCTCTGGAGTTTAAAAATCCAGCTCAATTCTTTCTTCTTAGGCTAAGTTTCCTCTTGGTTTTTTTTCTGGTAGTTTTTGGATATCTGCCACTGCAGTTTTTGAGCTAAAGCCAGAAGTGTATTCAAAAGGAATAGGACATATAAAGGAAGGACTTACACTTCATCTCCCTTATGGATCTACTTCTGACTTTGGCTCAAAAACTGCAGTGACAGATATCCAAAAACTGCCAGAAAAAAAACCAAGTGGAAACTTAGCCTAAAGGATACTAGTTCGATCCCCTCCTCTTTTTACTTTTTTTGTTGTTGCTGTAGATAGATAGATAGATAGATAGATAGATAGATAGAAAAAGTACCAAAAGCACAGTACCAGTCAGGCCAGGGATTGTGGTAAAGGATTCAACGTGCTGCAACGTTTCAGCAGCGTTTCAGCAGCAATAGCCTTTATCAATAGTGTTCGCAATTCGAATTATATTCGCGAATATAGCACTATATATTTGAAATTACGAATATTCGCCTTTTTTTTCACAGTACACATCACAATGATCATTCCTCTCTGCTTCCAGCTTGTGTGGTCTAAAGAGGGCTCTAATACTACTGTGTGAGACCGCCGGGCGAATATTCGCATATGCGAATATTCGCGAATATTGCTCCCTCCCTTCTTCTGCTTCTGTCAACTTACACTGATATACTTGCTATAAAGTTCATAAATTTTCACATATGCAAATTTTTGCTTATACGAATTTTCGCATATGCGAAAAAACACGAATATGCGAATTTAGGAAATATATGACGAATATTCATCCATATATACGCAAATATTTGGGAATTCGAATATGGCCTATGCCGCTCAACACTATTTATCAAGCATTATGTTGCATTTGAGAAGGGGGCAATAAAGATTTCCAGCTTTTATCATGATCCATGACCTGGCTGGGTGCTGCTTTTGGGACTTTTTCTATTTGATCCTGGGCTGACTGCTTGGGTAATCACCTGCACTGAGGCCGATCCCTGGTGCTGTCTTACACTCCAATAGATAGATAGATAGATAGATAGATAGATAGATAGATAGATAGATAGATAGATAGAAAATAAGATAGCTAAATATGAGATAGATCAGCAGATAGATATGCCTCATCTTTGAAGTTTTACAACCCAGGATCCATTGCCTAAAGTACACTACCTCTTTAATTTAAGACTATCATGCAACCAAGAAACAGATCAATGATTTTACCATCCTTATATGCATTATTCTGAGGTATCTCCACACTTGTCATCTCTTCTTTTTACTAGTGTTACAAACTGTATCTACTTCATGTGTACTTCATTTGTATATTAGAATTTTTTTTTTCAATATTATTGAGTCAATCATTTTTAAAATCTACTTGAATCTAATCCTCTCAGTTTCCCTCCCCCCGAGGGATCAGTGTACATGGCAATGTCGTACACTATGTGAGACACTAATCTATTTTGCTTTGGCTTCTTCACATGATAATATGTGGTTTTGATTATATGGTATCTATGTGTTTTCCATCAATCAATGAACATCTTCAATGAAGGAAACTAAATCTCAGTAAGATGAATAATACATTTCTGATTTATGGAGAGAAATGAATGTCTCTCAATTGATTTATTATGGTATGGAATACAAAACAATGGTATTTATATGCTGTTGTTCTAAAAAAAGAACACTGTAATATAGGGAAAAGTGAAGCATAGTGCTGCATACAAGAGGAGCAAGGACTCCTGTAAAAGACAAGAGTCCATGCTCCTATACAGACATACCCTGCATGCCTTGCATTACATTCATTGGGCTGGGTGCCTATGTGTACCGCCTGGAGGTAAGCAACTGATTGGCATGGTATAATCTGTATGTCTTGCTGCTCAGCACCTACAGTATAGGAGCAGGGACTCCTGTCTGTGTTTGACAGGATTCCATGCTCCTATATGCAGTTTCCATGGTGTCCCTGGCAGTTAGCATGTGGCTCCACGGAAACTATGTCTAGGTGAAGGGACTCCTGCCCTTTTTAAGCTCCCCATTTCCACCTATGCCACACCCCCTTGTTGAACAACACTCATTTTACTGTTTTGTTTTATGTTCACTATGCATTATACATTTGCCCTATCTCTGAGCACTGCAATTATGGCAACTTTAAAGCAATTTTTTTTGTATTATTATACTGAACTGAGCAGCATTTAGTTGAATTGGATAGCCCATAGGAGTTGTGTAACCTGAGCTGTCGAGACATTAACAGATCATTGTTTATTTTCATTTCAAATTTTATAACATTTCCTGTACTCAGTTTAAGAATATTTAAATCCAGCCGATGGGCCCCCCTCAAAGCACAAGCCAGCACTGGAAGAGGGGGACCTTTGGAGGATCCGGGCTTCGGACTGCAGGTAGGTATAGCAGTCCGAGACCTCGCATCGGTCTCCTGTTCACCTGCACTATAAACCGGTGTTTTGGGTTATAGTGTGGGTGCAAGGGTGATCGTTTTCCTTTAAACATTCATTCAACCCCATTAAAGATTTGTGTGATATTGATAATACATAAGGATGCAGATTGGAAACATGAAAGAGGGGTAACTTCCTCTCAGTACTGAAATGACAGTGCATTCAACCTATCACCGGCCGAGGCAGGATATCAATGCGGCCGGCGATGCGCTGAGCGCAGTATGACACATTGTCCCCAGGAAGCAGGAAGAAGACCAGCATCGGAGCACTGGGACACCAATATCGGTTCAAGAGCGGAACATCGGAAGGTGAGTTAAAGTTTGTTTTGTCACTTTTTGCAGCCCGGGCACAGGGGATCATAAAAAATGTATACTATAGATCTCCTTTAATGTGGCATGTGTATTCCATGCTGATCCTACTGTCGGTATTACATACTGACCTTTTGCTGAGGTATCTGTAACACGGAGGGCACAAAGGTGATGTCAATTCAGCCTCCATCTTTACAGTTTAAGCATATCTGCACTTTCAGGTAACTTTTCAGGATGAGCTGCCATATGTGTACATCAGAAATATTACTTATTTTGGCGTTATTATATAGCTTGCACCCTGTTCCAAATTATTATGCAAATTATATATAAGTGTCACAAAGGTTAAATATTTTGTTTTTCAGTTTAACGCATGGATGGCATTGTTTCTTAGGGCTCTTTTGATCACTGAAAACAATCTTGGACACCTGTAATAACTAGATTGCCAGGTGAGCCCAATTTAAGAAAAACTACTAAAGGTGGATGTTCCACATTATTAAGCAGAGCACCGTTTTCAAGCAATATGTGGAAGATAAAGGATCTCTCTGCTAAAAAGAGTGAACGAGGTATGAAAACATTAAATATTTCACGAAAACTCAAGCGTGTTCATTGCACTATTAAGAGATTTGTTGTTGATTATGAGCACATACAGGTTCGTGCAGATAAAGGCACATGGAGGATGATTTCTGTTAGATCCATGCATCGGATAAAGAGAGTAGCTGCTAAAATACCATTGCATAGCAGCAAACAGATATTTGAAGCTGCTGGTGCCTCTTGAGTCCCACGGACATCAAGGTGTAGAGTCATCAAGAGTCTCACAACTGTGCATAAACCTTCTATTCGGCCACCACTAACCAATGCTCACAAGCAGAAACGGCTGCAATGGGCAGAAAAATACAGGAAGACAAATTTTCAAACAGTTCTATTCACTGATGAGTGCCGTGCAGCCCTGGATGGTCCAGATGGATGGAGTAGCTGATGGTTGGTGGACGGCCACCCTGTTCCAACAAGGCTGCTACAACAGCAAGGAGGTGGTGGAGTCATGTTTTGGGCCGGAATTATGGGAAGAGAGCTGGTCGGCAACTTTAGGGTCCCAGAAGGTGTAAAAATGACCTCTGCAAAGTATGTGGAGTTTCTGACTGACCACTTTCTTCCCTGGTACAGAAGGAAGAACTATACTCTCTGTAATTTTCGTTGTAACGAACCTGAATTCGTTACGAATTTCAGGAAAAATTCGATTTGCAAGGAATGCGAATAGTGCCGCAATTCTATTGTGCAAACCTCTACATTAAAATCCATTTACTGCAGTCCGGGCTCCAGGGCATCTAAAATGGCAGATCCACATGTCAGTACATGGGGCAAGGAATGCTGAGAAGGCAGGAAGGTAATGCAGGTAGGCGGGATGACCCTGAATCACATGCAGGATGCAGCTTATCAGCAGCCAGTCACCCATGTGATGTCACAGCCCTATATATTTGGCAGCCATTTTTGGCAGACACTGCAGAAAGATAGGAAAGACATTGCTGTGTATGTGTGTTACACAGAAAAGCTTTTTGCAGCAATGTTTCACCTCCTAGTCACCTCAGCCTTCTGTTGGACACAAAGCACAGCATTTTTGCTGAGAAATTAATTCTCCTGCAGCGATTAACCCCTCAGTCACTGTGAACAGCATTGTATTACAGAGAGGGGCAGAGAGCTGTGTGTTGCCTCAGCTGCAGAAAGTTTCAGAGGAGGGAATTTTTTCATTTTTTTTAGGGCAAATCTGTGTCTTTGTTCCACAACAACTGGTCTGGTCTGTAGACGGTATAATCCATACCCAGCAGTACATTCCTAATAGTCATACAGGAGAGATATGAAAGAAAGATGCGGATCACTCATCCACTGCCCTGCCATTACATCCGTCTATGTATAGCCACCTTCCACGTCTTCGAATAAAGAGCACAGCACCGGAACTGTGGTGAGTGATCCACGTCTTTCTTTCATATGTCTCCTGTATTTGTATTTGCAGTGCTGATTTAGCGAGAGCACCACCACTGATATGCTAATGTGAATAGTGCTGACCCAACGACCGCAGGATTAAAGAAAAAATGTATCCAGAGCGGTGCCAGGTGAATTTCTATAGATTTGTGCCATTCCTAATAGTATGTGAGAGAGTGTTTTTGCAATTTTGGGTTTAGTACAGAGTGACTGTGTCTGCAGCACTGTTGTATACTGCTGGTGTTGTGGGCAAATTTTTTTTTTTTAGCGTACTGTAGCACATTTTTCTGCCCTCATAAGTGCATACCACATACCTGCATCTAAGTGGTGTACTATTTTGTACCTGTTAATCTGTCAAGAGCCTACATACTGTGAAAGGACAGCCAAAAGTAATCACCGGCTGGTATTTTACTCAAATAATTTTTGAAGTGTACAGTAGCGCATTTTTCAGTCCTCATAAGTGCATACCACATACATATATCTAAGTAGTGTACTATTTTGTACCTGTTAATCTGTCAAGGGCGCTACTGTAGTGTGGAAATCCAGGTAAAAGTGATCACCAGGTGGTGTTGTTACAAAAATACATGCTTTTAAGCATACTGTAGCGCATTTGTCTGCCCTCATAATTGCAAACCACATACATACATCTAAGTAGTGTACTATTTTTACCTGTTAATCTTTTAAGGGCCTAGATACTGTGAAAGTCCAGGCAAATGTACTCACCGGCTGGTGTTGTACTCAGATACTTTTTTAAGTATACTGTAGCACATTATTCTGCCCTCATAAGTGCATACCACATACCTACATCTAAGTAGTGTACTATTTTGTACCATTTAATTTGTCAAGAGCCTATATACTGTGAAAGGACAGCCAATAGTACACGCCTGCTGCTTTTCTAGACAAGTACTGTTTTAAGTGTAGTGAAGCATCTTGTACTCCCCTCAAATACACAATAAGTATGTCAGGCAGAGTAGTGCCAGGACGTTCAGAGTGGAGTGGCAGAGGCCTAAAATCATCAGGCGCAGGCAGAGGTCGCAGTAGAGTAGGTGCGTGTGACATCCTGAGTCGCAGCGAGAGGTCTGAGCTCCCGGTGTCAGCTAGCAGTCGTGTCTCTACCAGTAACCCAGCAGCCGTGATTGATCAGTTCACTCGGTCATCCACTTAATTCCAAGTGACATCCAACACCCCCAGTCAACAGTCGGTGGGTTACTCAGACTCAACCCCCAGTTGGCATGGCCCTCATGCTGTGGATGCCACCTCAACGCTCTGCCATTGTGCTGCTTTATGGTCTGCTCATGCTAATGCTACCACCGCAAGGCTCTATCATTGTGCAGTTCTATGGTCTCCTCATGCTAATGCTACCACCTCCAGGCTCTGTCATTATGCTGCCATATGGTCTCCTCATGCTGATGCTGCCACCTCCAGGCTCTCTCATTATGCTGCTCTATGGTCTGCACATGCTAATGCTACCACCTCCATCCTCTGTCATTGTGCCATCATATAATCTCCTCATGCTGATGCTGACACCTCCAGGTTCTCTCATTGTGCTGCTCTATGGTCTCCACATGTTGATGCTGCCACCTCCAGGCTCTCTAATTGTGCAGCTCTATGGTCTCTTCATGCTGATGCTGCCATCTCCAGGCTCTGTAATTGTGCTGCTATATGGTCTATTATGCTGATGCTACCACCTCCAAGCTCTCTCATTGTGCTTTCATGGATACTACACAACCTAATTAAGGTGCTGGTCCCCAGTTTCAGAAATTCCTCTGCATAAGGGTCACTTTCAGGACTCTTGATGCTGCTGCTGCCACCTCCAGGCACTATATGGTATCCTTATGCTTCAGCCACCTCCAAGCTGTGCAAATCAGCCACTATATGGTATCCTCATGCTGCCACAAACTCCAGGCTGTGCCATTCAGCCACTATTTGGTCTCCTCATGCTTCAGCCACCTCGAGGTTGTGCCATTCATCCACTATATGGTCTCCCCATGCTGCCACAAACTCCAGGAAGGCATTCAGCCACTATATGGTCTCCTCATACTGAGGCCACCTCCAGGCTCTGTCATTGTGCCGCCATGTGACATGTGACTCCTTGGTAGACACTAAGATTTGGGAGTGTTAGCTAAAATTTCAATTTCAAAATCTTAACTTTCTATTTCTAAATCTTAAATTTAAATGGTCTCCTCGTGCTTCTGCCAACTCCAGGCAGTGCCATTCAGACACTATATGGTTTACTGATGCTGCTGGGCCTGGGCCTAAAAATTTTTATGGTAGCACTAGCTACCATAAATATTCAATTTAAATGTCAAAATTCCTCTTTTCATCTTAGGGATTGTGAAGCCGTAGTGTCTACTCATGCTGCAGCCAACTCCAGGCTGTGCCATTCAGACACTATATGGTCTCTCCATGCTGCCACAAACTCCAGGCAGTCATTCAGCCACTATATGGTCTCCTCATACTGATGCCACCTCCAGGCTCTGTCATTGTGCTGCCATCTGACATGTAAGTCCTTGTTATATTTGGTCCTTTGTACCCACACGCCGGGGCCCAGGACACTAAAACTTGAGAGTTAAAATTTCAATTTCAAAATCCTCCATTTCAGTTTAAAAAACTTAAATTTATATTTAAAAATCTTAAATTTAAATGGTCTCCTCATGCTTCAGCCAACTCCAGGCTGTGCCATTCAGCCACTATATAGTCTCCTCATGCTTCAGCCACCTCCAGGCTGTGTCATTCACCAATATTTGGTTTACTGATCTGCTGGGCCTGGGCCTAAAAAAAAATTACGGTAGCACTAGCTACCATAAATATTCAATTTAAATTTAAAAAAATCCTCTTTTAATCTTACAAGATAAAAAGAAAAAGAGACACGCGCCCCTAGTGTGATACTTCAAAAGACTTGGGGTAAGGGAAGGGGTTGGTATTCCACTTACCAGATGGTGTTGCGCTATGGGCACAACACCTAGATGAGCTCAAGTGATGATAGAGTGTGCTGGATGCAGCCTGGATCCTCCTGTATCGGCGTGGCTGGCCGGCTTGCAGAGATATCAGGAACGGGAAAAAAGGATCCTCAATAGGCGCAATGGACAGCAGTGAAGAAGAGTTCAATGGTCATCCATCATTGATATAAAGGTATTTATTAAGCACACAGTAGCAACGCGTTTCTTGCCCGGATCGGGCACTTCCTCAGGCAAATGTGCATGTACAAACATAAAAATGGCAGCAACTTAAATAGGCATAGATACGCAGCTATTCAAAGGTCAAATCAATTAGGCTATTCAGGAAAGCTAGTAACTTAGACCAGCCGTAGTAAAAAGCACCCGTATCTTCTTAGTAATCTAGATAATTTACATAAAACAAACTTTGTCATAAGGGACATTTGTCTCTAAAGGAAAAAGGCATATACAATAGTTGTATTTGGTAGGTTTGTGGCTTATTGCGCTATAGTATCCTGATAGAAAAATGTGGTTCGGTATTTAAAGACATCCGCTAAAAACCCACAAAACCAGTCGGGTGGATGATCAGCGGGAGCCCTGTGTAAGGTATCAATAGGTGGATAGCTATTTTGTTGTATAGTGAGTTTCACTCACCACCGCTGTCTAGATTAGCTCCGCTAACAGCAGGAGCGCTATGTATGTCGTAGCGGAATCAGAGAGGGGCGGGTCCTCAAATTTAACTGTGATAGACAGCGCTTCACAGAAAGCGCTCTGCTGTCAAAAAGGAGCGCTATGTAGGTAGGGACGGAATGGAACCGGGGCGTGTGTTCTAATACCAGGACGGGCATCCCTTTGCAAACAGCGCTTGGAAGGATATCGCTTCACGGGAAGCGATATACATACCGTGGCGGGGTTGAAAAGGGGCGGAGGTTACTGTTCGCCATAATGATAGGCGTTTCGTAGGGAGCACTATACAGGAAAGTTAAAAACTGGGGAGTGCTCTGCAACAGAGCTATAATATGTGGTTGGGTGGTAAGCAGGTGAATAGTATAGGTGGTCTGGAATATATAAAAAAACCGGGAGACGAAAGGACTTAGAAAATCTGATAACGGTAGTCTACTCCTTTATAACTATTATATACCATGTGATTGAATAAAGGTATGTGAAGAGCAGCACCCGGATCGCGGCCAGCCTAATAGTGGAATGGTATATATAAATCAAGTGAATGAGATTTAATGTGCTAGAGTCGGACGGATTTTTGAATACCAGACTCAAAGGACAAGTTTGGTAGCGCTGCTCAATTCCATAGGGTATTCAGGGAGACATTAATAGTATTAAAATTTAAAAAAATGTATAAAGTTGCTGTCAATAAAATAACACATTCAAAAAGTAGCTAAAATACAATGGTATGTACATAGAAAGATCCATGATGCAATCATTAACAAGCAGCATCTTATATGTAAAAAATGGCATACATCAACCATATCAAGGTATATGATAAAAACTTTGTTCAAAGTAGCACATTTGCAAGGAAAAGATACATTAAAATCCACATGTGGGGGTCCCTGGTATAAGATCAAACACAAGATATAGGTACACACATAATGACACATGTGAAACTCGTTCGGGTATGAGACCCGTGGTAGATTGGTTGGTATAATTGATTGATCCCAAATAAATAATGGTTACATGGAGTTGTATATTGTGAGAGCTATTTAGAACTATAGATATACAGGAACATTGCTCCCTGTGCCCATAGAATGCGATGCAAAAAACTGGCTAGGAGGTTTGGAATTATACCAAGACAGTTTCGGATATCTCATTGAGTCCCAACGGTTGTAAAGAATTGCATTTATAGATCCAAAAGACTTCAAGTCTTTTTAACATCTCAAATCGATTGGATCTATATTTGGGTACATGATCTATAGGGGTAACCCTAAACGTTTTGGTTTCTTTATGTGTCATGATGCAGTGCCTAGATAGGCTATGTAGCATGAAGCCCGTTTTAATATTGAACCTATGCTTATTGATGCGGTTCCTCAGTGTCATGGTGGTTCTCCCTATATATTGGATCCCGCAGTGGCATTGAATGAGATAGATGACATACTCTGTCTCGCATGTAAGATGGTGTTTTATAGGAAATTTTTCCCCTGTAGAATGGGAGACAAATTCTTGTTGTCGGTGTGTAATTTCTTGGCAGCATCTACATTTCTTTTTGCCACATCTATAGCTTCCCAATGGTCTGGTTTCTAGTTTCTTTTGTTGATGTTGTTTTAGTTGGCTTGGCGCCAAAATATTTTTTATAGATGGGGCTTTGCGGAATGTGACCCCAGGTTGGGGGTCTAGGGATGGTTTCAGATGTAGGTCTCCCTCAAGGATGTACCAGTATTTCCTGAGTATCTTCTTTATCTGTGGAGCAGATTTGTTAAAAGTCGTAATGAAGTTAAGTTCCCACTTCTTTTTTGGTTTTTCATCAGCTCCTGCATTAGATGATTTACAGTTCTTCTCCTTCTTAGGTATCAGACAATCTTTCTGAGATAGATTTTGTGTTTTCTGATAGGCATTAGATAATAGTTCCTGCGGATATTTTTTCTCCCGAAAACGTTTCTGGAGAATAGCTGCTTCTGCTTTGAAGTCAGCATCCTCTGTACAATTTTTTCTAATACGTTTATACTGGGAGTAAGGCACATTTTCTAGCCACTTTTTATAGTGACCACTCCCAAACTCGATATAGCTATTGGTATCTACTTTTTTAAAAAAGGTAGAGGTTATAAACCTGTTTTCCTTGTGAGAAATGACAAGATCCAAGAATTCGATGTTATCTGGACTGGAAGAGATGGTAAAATTCAGGCCCCATTGGTTTGTGTTAAGATGTTCCAAGAAACTTTCAACTGATGATTGTGGACCATTCCAGATGAACACCAAGTCGTCTATGTAGCGACGATATAAAATCAGGTGTTTGTCAATATTCGGTTTACCCCAAATGTGTAGGGCTTCAAAGGCCCCCATAAAAAGGTTCGCATACGAGGGGGCTACTTTGGCCCCCATAGCGGTCCCTTTTAATTGATGGTACACGCCCCCATCATATGTGAAGAAATTATTCTCCAATATAAATTTTAATCCTTTCAAGATGAAATCCTGCTGGAGCTCGGTGATGTCATCATCTGTCTCAAGAAACTCTTTAACCGCATTTAAACCCAATTGGTGGTCAATGTTGGTATATAGTGCAGAGACATCACAGGTCACCATCAGATACGAAGGATCCCAAGTGATTTCTGATAGGTGTTGTATAAGAGAGGCAGAATCCCGAAGATAGCTGTCCGCTACGACATACATAGCGCTCCTGCTGTTAGCGGAGCTAATCTAGACAGCGGTGGTGAGTGAAACTCACTATACAACAAAATAGCTATCCACCTATTGATACCTTACACAGGGCTCCCGCTGATCATCCACCCGACTGGTTTTGTGGGTTTTTAGCGGATGTCTTTAAATACCGAACCACATTTTTCTATCAGGATACTATAGCGCAATAAGCCACAAACCTACCAAATACAACTATTGTATATGCCTTTTTCCTTTAGAGACAAATGTCCCTTATGACAAAGTTTGTTTTATGTAAATTATCTAGATTACTAAGAAGATACGGGTGCTTTTTACTACGGCTGGTCTAAGTTACTAGCTTTCCTGAATAGCCTAATTGATTTGACCTTTGAATAGCTGCGTATCTATGCCTATTTAAGTTGCTGCCATTTTTATGTTTGTACATGCACATTTGCCTGAGGAAGTGCCCGATCCGGGCAAGAAACGCGTTGCTACTGTGTGCTTAATAAATACCTTTATATCAATGATGGATGACCATTGAACTCTTCTTCACTGCTGTCCATTGCGCCTATTGAGGATCCTTTTTTCCCGTTCCTGTTCCTGATATCTCTGCAAGCCGGCCAGCCACGCTGATACCGGAGGATCCAGGCTGCATCCAGCACACTCTATCATCACTCGAGCTCATCTAGGTGTTGTGCCCATAGCGCAACACCATCTGGTAAGTGGAATACCAACCCCTTCCCTTACCCCAAGTCTTTTGAAGTATCACACTAGGGGCGCGTGTCTCTTTTTCTTTTTATCTTGCATGCACTACGGGGGATCGCTTTATTCATCCACCCGGGTTGAGCTGAAGCTCAGAACACCGCTGCCCTCTCCATAGAATACTTCGTAACCTAACTACTACATATCCATTATGGAATACTACAAAAACCGGATGGGCCACAGGGATCAGCAGATAATCAGACTTACTAATGCTGATCCCCATGCAGAAAATATATTGACAGCCATGGACACTAATAACATCTTCACTGTAGATGATGTCAAAACTATGACAGACCTATTCAAGACTTGAAAACGGAACTTCAACACCAGATCGATGTAACTTTCCTGAATATCTATCTTAAGGAGGGTATAACACCCAGAGGGTTAAGATTATCCATTCCACCTGCTTTTCCTGATGATGTTGATTATTGTAGCAACTGGAACAAACTTTTAGATCATAATACATGTAATATGATTCGCATGTTGATTGACAAAAGATTACAATTGTGTAATGTTGCAGATACTCAAATTAATAACACTATAATGTCTTTACAACCATTTGTTACTCACACTGACTATCATCACATCAATTTAAACATCGCTAGCAGACTTATTAAACTTGAGTCCGATGTAATTGAAAAAAAGGTACATAAACTCATGAGAGACAGAAGAGAATACCAAGAAGGTAACCCCTGGCATTGGCGAGACAAAAATCTCTCTGAAAAAGAAAGCCTTTCAGAGAAACAACGCTATATAGAGGAAAAAAACAGCAGGGAAAATGCCCAAGAAACCTCCCATTGGGCTAAAAAGCATCAACCACATGAACAAAGCTCTGGAACGGAAAAACCCAAAAATCGGTATTCAAGGTTCTATACTAACACATCTTATCAGAATAAAAATAAGAACAGAAAAGAGGATGTTAACACCAACAAAAGGAGGAAGAACTCCACACAGATTACTCCAACCAAAAAGGACGATATCCAGAAAAGAAGGAACATCGAACTAACAAAGACAGAGGTTAAACAAGGATGTGAAACCCCTATACCCCATACCCCCATCAGAACACCATCATTAAATAAGAATGACCATTCTCTCACCTCTATGGCTAAGATACTACAGGCAGGTCAGAGCTTTAAGAAAAAATATGAAGCTCTGACCCAAAAAACCAATGAATCACCTACTGCGTCTAGAAGTGGGTCCCCAGTTCTAAACAAAGGGGGCTCTACTAGTCCGCCCTGCTCACTACGAAGTCTCATGGATCTTTCAATATATGATCAGTGTGAGACCCTAGAGAGTGAAGTCCCAATATTAAATCTCACTGAGGATTCTATCTCTATTATAGACAACACACTATCACAATCTAAGTTAGTACCATTTTTAAAACCAGCTCTAGGAGAAGCTACAGGAGTAATCGAACGCAATGGAGCAGGAACATCGATGGATTTTCCAGGGGTACACTTGAAAACCAACCCCCCAGTAGCCCCCATCTTCCTTCCAGCAAGTCAAAAAAGAAAAAAAGATACAGAGGATGCAGAGGGGGTAAAAAGAGGAAAGCTAATATAAAACTGGATCCACCGATAGACAAAGCCTCTATGGTAAAAATCTTCAATTTATCAAACTATGAATTAAACCCTTATGAGATATCATTACTTAAAAAGGGTTTATCCTTTTGTCCCACCAATGAAGTGGACCAATTCCAGCTATTTTTGGACCTCCATAAGTTTACCAGAAAGCTTACATTAAAAAGATTTTTCAATATGAATAAACCCAATGTTAAATCTGACACTGCAACAACAGTGGAATACCCCCTGGAGGAGACCATGCAACACCAAGAAGTAAAGGCCCCCTCTACTTTTTATCCTATACAATCACAGGGACATCACGTCAACATGTTCCATGAGAACAAACAGAAACCGAATTTAAGCTTCAAAGAAAGGGAAGCTATGAAAAAACTCCAGAAAAATAAAGATCTAGTATTCAGAGCAGCTGACAAGGGTGGCGGTCTTGTCATTTTGAGCTATGAACAATACCATAGAGAGGCTCATAGGATTCTTTCTGATAAAGTCTATTACCAAAAAGTCAATGGAGACCCTTTTGTCTCTATTAAGAATCAACTACAAGAAATGTTCCAAGAGGCACATATCAATCAAATTCTTAACAAACAGGAATTTCAGTACCTTACCATGGATCATCTCAATCGACCTTATTTTTATTTTCTACCCAAAATTCACAAATCCCTCAGTGACCCCCCAGGACGCCCCATTATTGCCAGTACCAACTCCCCCACCAGTAATTTAGCACATTATTTGGATCTGTTCTTACAAAAATATGTAATCCAACTTCCCAGCTATCTTCGGGATTCTGCCTCTCTTATACAACACCTATCAGAAATCACTTGGGAACCTTCGTATCTGATGGTGACCTGTGATGTCTCTGCACTATATACCAACATTGACCACCAATTGGGTTTGAATGCGGTTAAAGAGTTTCTTGAGACAGATGATGACATCACCGAGCTCCAGCAGGATTTCATCTTGAAAGGATTAAAATTTATATTGGAGAATAATTTCTTCACATATGATGGGGGCGTGTACCATCAATTAAAAGGGACCGCTATGGGGGCCAAAGTAGCCCCCTCGTATGCGAACCTTTTTATGGGGGCCTTTGAAGCCCTACACATTTGGGGTAAACCGAATATTGACAAACACCTGATTTTATATCGTCGCTACATAGACGACTTGGTGTTCATCTGGAATGGTCCACAATCATCAGTTGAAAGCTTCTTGGAACATCTTAACACAAACCAATAGGGCCTGAATTTTACCATCTCTTCCAGTCCAGATAACATCGAATTCTTGGATCTTGTCATTTCTCACAAGGAAAACAGGTTTATAGCCTCTACCTTTTTTAAAAAAGTAGATACCAATAGCTATATCGAGTTTGGGAGTGGTCACTATAAAAAGTGGCTAGAAAATGTGCCTTACTCCCAGTATAAACGTATTAGAAAAAATTGTACAGAGGATGCGGACTTCAAAGCAGAAGCAGCTATTCTCCAGAAACGTTTTCGGGAGAAAAAATATCCGCAGGAACTATTATCTAATGCCTATCAGAAAACACAAAATCTATCTCAGAAAGAGTGTCTGATACCTAAGAAGGAGAAGAACTGTAAATCATCTAATGCAGGAGCTGATGAAAAACCAAAAAAGAAGTGGGAACTTAACTTCATTACGACTTTTAACAAATCTGCTCCACAGATAAAGAAGATACTCAGGAAATACTGGTACATCCTTTAGGGAGACCTACATCTGAAACCATCCCTAGACCCCCAACCTGGGGTCACATTCCGCAAAGCCCCATCTATAAAAAATATTTTGGCGCCAAGCCAACTAAAACAACATCAACAAAAGAAACTAGAAACCAGACCATTGGGAAGCTATAGATGTGGCAAAAAGAAATGTAGATGCTGCCAAGAAATTACACACCGACAACAAGAATTTGTCTCCCATTCTACAGGGGAAAAATTTCCTATAAAACACCATCTTACATGCGAGACAGAGTATGTCATCTATCTCATTCAATGCCACTGCGGGATCCAATATATAGGGAGAACCACCATGACACTGAGGAACCGCATCAATAAGCATAGGTTCAATATTAAAACGGGCTTCATGCTACATAGCCTATCTAGGCACTGCATCATGACACATAAAGAAACCAAAACGTTTAGGGTTACCCCTATAGATCATGTACCCAAATATAGATCCAATCGATTTGAGATGTTAAAAAGACTTGAAGTCTTTTGGATCTATAAATGCAATTCTTTACAACCGTTGGGACTCAATGAGATATCCGAAACTGTCTTGGTATAATTCCAAACCTCCTAGCCAGTTTTTTGCATCGCATTCTATGGGCACAGGGAGCAATGTTCCTGTATATCTATAGTTCTAAATAGCTCTCACAATATACAACTCCATGTAACCATTATTTATTTGGGATCAATCAATTATACCAACCAATCTACCACGGGTCTCATACCCGAACGAGTTTCACATGTATCATTATGTGTGTACCTATATCTTGTGTTTGATCTTATACCAGGGACCCCCACATGTGGATTTTAATGTATCTTTTCCTTGCAAATGTGCTACTTTGAACAAAGTTTTTATCATATACCTTGATATGGTTGATGTATGCCATTTTTTACATATAAGATGCTGCTTGTTAATGATTGCATCATGGATCTTTCTATGTACATACCATTGTATTTTAGCTACTTTTTGAATGTGTTATTTTATTGACAGCAACTTTATAAATTTTTTTAAATTTTAATACTATTAATGTCTCCCTGAATACCCTATGGAATTGAGCAGCGCTACCAAACTTGTCCTTTGAGTCTGGTATTCAAAAATCCGTCCGACTCTAGCACATTAAATCTCATTCACTTGATTTATATATACCATTCCACTATTAGGCTGGCCGCGATCCGGGTGCTGCTCTTCACATACCTTTATTCAATCACATGGTATATAATAGTTATAAAGGAGTAGACTACCGTTATCAGATTTTCTAAGTCCTTTCGTCTCCCGGTTTTTTTTATATATTCCAGACCACCTATACTATTCACCTGCTTACCACCCAACCACATATTATAGCTCTGTTGCAGAGCACTCCCCAGTTTTTAACTTTCCTGTATAGTGCTCCCTACGAAACGCCTATCATTATGGCGAACAGTAACCTCCGCCCCTTTTCAACCCCGCCACGGTATGTATATCGCTTCCCGTGAAGCGATATCCTTCCAAGCGCTGTTTGCAAAGGGATGCCCGTCCTGGTATTAGAACACACGCCCCGGTTCCATTCCGTCCCTACCTACATAGCGCTCCTTTTTGACAGCAGAGCGCTTTCTGTGAAGCGCTGTCTATAACAGTTAAATTTGAGGACCCGCCCTTCTCTGATTCCGCTACGACATACATAGCGCTCCTGCTGTTAGCGGAGCTAATCTAGACAGCGGTGGTGAGTGAAACTCACTATACAACAAAATAGCTATCCACCTATTGATACCTTACACAGGGCTCCCGCTGATCATCCACCCGACTGGTTTTGTGGGTTTTTAGCGGATGTCTTTAAATACCGAACCACATTTTTCTATCAGGATACTATAGCGCAATAAGCCACAAACCTACCAAATACAACTATTGTATATGCCTTTTTCCTTTAGAGACAAATGTCCCTTATGACAAAGTTTGTTTTATGTAAATTATCTAGATTACTAAGAAGATACGGGTGCTTTTTACTACGGCTGGTCTAAGTTACTAGCTTTCCTGAATAGCCTAATTGATTTGACCTTTGAATAGCTGCATATCTATGCCTATTTAAGTTGCTGCCATTTTTATGTTTGTACATGCACATTTGCCTGAGGAAGTGCCCGATCCGGGCAAGAAACGCGTTGCTACTGTGTGCTTAATAAATACCTTTATATCGCTGATGGATGACCATTGAACTCTTCTTCACTGCTGTCCATTGCGCCTATTGAGGATCCTTTTTTCCCGTTCCTGTTCCTGATATCTCTGCAAGCCGGCCAGCCACGCTGATACCGGAGGATCCAGGCTGCATCCAGCACACTCTATCATCACTTGAGCTCATCTAGGTGTTGTGCCCATAGCGCAACACCATCTGGTAAGTGGAATACCAACCCCTTCCCTTACCCCAAGTCTTTTGAAGTATCACACTAGGGGCGCGTGTCTCTTTTTCTTTTTATCTTGCATGCACTACGGGGGATCGCTTTATTCATCCACCCGGGTTGAGCTGAAGCTCAGAACACCGCTGCCCTCTCCATAGAATACTTCGTAACCTAACTACTACATATCCATTATGGAATACTACAAAAACCGGATGGGCCACAGGGATCAGCAGATAATCAGACTTACTAATGCTGATCCCCATGCAGAAAATATATTGACAGCCATGGACACTAATAACATCTTCACTGTAGATGATGTCAAAACTATGACAGACCTATTCAAGACTTTGGAAATCCACTTGAAAACGGAACTTCAACACCAGATCGATGTAACTTTCCTGAATATCTATCTTAAGGAGGGTATAACACCCAGAGGGTTAAGATTATCCATTCCACCTGCTTTTCCTGATGATGTTGATTATTGTAGCAACTGGAACAAACTTTTAGATCATAATACATGTAATATGATTCGCATGTTGATTGACAAAAGATTACAATTGTGTAATGTTGCAGATACTCAAATTAATAACACTATAATGTCTTTACAACCATTTGTTACTCACACTGACTATCATCACATCAATTTAAACATCGCTAGCAGACTTATTAAACTTGAGTCCGATGTAATTGAAAAAAAGGTACATAAACTCATGAGAGACAGAAGAGACTACCAAGAAGGTAACCCCTGGCATTGGCGAGACAAAAATCTCTCTGAAAAAGAAAGCCTTCCAGAGAAACAACGCTATATAGAGGAAAAAAACAGCAGGGAAAATGCCCAAGAAACCTCCCATTGGGCTAAAAAGCATCAACCACATGAACAAAGCTCTGGAACGGAAAAACCCAAAAATCGGTATTCAAGGTTCTATACTAACACATCTTATCAGAATAAAAATAAGAACAGAAAAGAGGATGTTAACACCAACAAAAGGAGGAAGAACTCCACACAGATTACTCCAACCAAAAAGGACGATATCCAGAAAAGAAGGAACATCGAACTAACAAAGACAGAGGTTAAACAAGGATGTGAAACCCCTATACCCCATACCCCCATCAGAACACCATCATTAAATAATAATGACCATTCTCTCACCTCTATGGCTAAGATACTACATGCAGGTCAGAGCTTTAAGAAAAAATATGAAGCTCTGACCCAAAAAACCAATGAATCACCTACTGCGTCTAGAAGTGGGTCCCCAGTTCTAAACAAAGGGGGCTCTACTAGTCCGCCCTGCTCACTACGAAGTCTCATGGATCTTTCAATACATGATCAGTGTGAGACCCTAGAGAGTGAAGTCCCAATATTAAATCTCACTGAGGATTCTATCTCTATTATAGACAACACACTATCACAATCTAAGTTAGTACCATTTTTAAAACCAGCTCTAGGAGAAGCTACAGGAGTAATCGAACGCAATGGAGCAGGAACATCGATGGATTTTCCAGGGGTACACTTGAAAACCAACCCCCCAGTAGCCCCCATCTTCCTTCCAGCAAGTCAAAAAAGAAAAAAAGATACAGAGGATGCAGAGGGGGTAAAAAGAGGAAAGCTAATATAAAACTGGATCCACCGATAGACAAAGCCTCTATGGTAAAAATCTTCAATTTATCAAACTACGAATTAAACCCTTATGAGATATCATTACTTAAAAAGGGTTTATCCTTTTGTCCCACCAATGAAGTGGACCAATTCCAGCTATTTTTGGACCTCCATAAGTTTACCAGAAAGCTTACATTAAAAAGATTTTTCAATATGAATAAACCCAATGTTAAATCTGACACTGCAACAACAGTGGAATACCCCCTGGAGGAGACCATGCAACACCAAGAAGTAAAGGCCCCCTCTACTTTTTATCCTATACAATCACAGGGACATCACGTCAACATGTTCCATGAGATGGTATCCCAAGAATTTAAAACATTAAAACAACAAAAGAACAAACAGAAACCGAATTTAAGCTTCAAAGAAAGGCAAGCTATGAAAAAACTCCAGAAAAATAAAGATCTAGTATTCAGAGCAGCTGACAAGGGTGGCGGTCTTGTCATTTTGAGCTATGAACAATACCATAGAGAGGCTCATAGGATTCTTTCTGATAAAGTCTATTACCAAAAAGTCAATGGAGACCCTTTTGTCTCTATTAAGAATCAACTACAAGAAATGTTCCAAGAGGCACATATCAATCAAATTCTTAACAAACAGGAATTTCAGTACCTTACCATGGATCATCTCAATCGACCTTATTTTTATTTTCTACCCAAAATTCACAAATCCCTCAGTGACCCCCCAGGACGCCCCATTATTGCCAGTACCAACTCCCCCACCAGTAATTTAGCACATTATTTGGATCTGTTCTTACAAAAATATGTAATCCAACTTCCCAGCTATCTTCGGGATTCTGCCTCTCTTATACAACACCTATCAGAAATCACTTGGGAACCTTCGTATCTGATGGTGACCTGTGATGTCTCTGCACTATATACCAACATTGACCACCAATTGGGTTTGAATGCGGTTAAAGAGTTTCTTGAGACAGATGATGACATCACCGAGCTCCAGCAGGATTTCATCTTGAAAGGATTAAAATTTATATTGGAGAATAATTTCTTCACATATGATGGGGGCGTGTACCATCAATTAAAAGGGACCGCTATGGGGGCCAAAGTAGCCCCCTCGTATGCGAACCTTTTTATGGGGGCCTTTGAAGCCCTACACATTTGGGGTAAACCGAATATTGACAAACACCTGATTTTATATCGTCGCTACATAGACGACTTGGTGTTCATCTGGAATGGTCCACAATCATCAGTTGAAAGTTTCTTGGAACATCTTAACACAAACCAATGGGGCCTGAATTTTACCATCTCTTCCAGTCCAGATAACATCGAATTCTTGGATCTTGTAATTTCTCACAAGGAAAACAGGTTTATAACCTCTACCTTTTTAAAAAAAAGTAGATACCAATAGCTATATCGAGTTTGGGAGTGGTCACTATAAAAAGTGGCTAGAAAATGTGCCTTACTCCCAGTATAAACGTATTAGAAAAAATTGTACAGAGGATGCTGACTTCAAAGCAGAAGCAGCTATTCTCCAGAAACGTTTTCGGGAGAAAAAATATCCGCAGGAACTATTATCTAATGCCTATCAGAAAACACAAAATCTATCTCAGAAAGAGTGTCTGATACCTAAGAAGGAGAAGAACTGTAAATCATCTAATGCAGGAGCTGATGAAAAACCAAAAAAGAAGTGGGAACTTAACTTCATTACGACTTTTAACAAATCTGCTCCACAGATAAAGAAGATACTCAGGAAATACTGGTACATCCTTGAGGGAGACCTACATCTGAAACCATCCCTAGACCCCCAACCTGGGGTCACATTCCGCAAAGCCCCATCTATAAAAAATATTTTGGCGCCAAGCCAACTAAAACAACATCAACAAAAGAAACTAGAAACCAGACCATTGGGAAGCTATAGATGTGGCAAAAAGAAATGTAGATGCTGCCAAGAAATTACACACCGACAACAAGAATTTGTCTCCCATTCTACAGGGGAAAAATTTCCTATAAAACACCATCTTACATGCGAGACAGAGTATGTCATCTATCTCATTCAATGCCACTGCGGGATCCAATATATAGGGAGAACCACCATGACACTGAGGAACCGCATCAATAAGCATAGGTTCAATATTAAAACGGGCTTCATGCTACATAGCCTATCTAGGCACTGCATCATGACACATAAAGAAACCAAAACGTTTAGGGTTACCCCTATAGATCATGTACCCAAATATAGATCCAATCGATTTGAGATGTTAAAAAGACTTGAAGTCTTTTGGATCTATAAATGCAATTCTTTACAACCGTTGGGACTCAATGAGATATCCGAAACTGTCTTGGTATAATTCCAAACCTCCTAGCCAGTTTTTTGCATCGCATTCTATGGGCACAGGGAGCAATGTTCCTGTATATCTATAGTTCTAAATAGCTCTCACAATATACAACTCCATGTAACCATTATTTATTTGGGATCAATCAATTATACCAACCAATCTACCACGGGTCTCATACCCGAACGAGTTTCACATGTATCATTATGTGTGTACCTATATCTTGTGTTTGATCTTATACCAGGGACCCCCACATGTGGATTTTAATGTATCTTTCCTTGCAAATGTGCTACTTTGAACAAAGTTTTTATCATATACCTTGATATGGTTGATGTATGCCATTTTTTACATATAAGATGCTGCTTGTTAATGATTGCATCATGGATCTTTCTATGTACATACCATTGTATTTTAGCTACTTTTTGAATGTGTTATTTTATTGACAGCAACTTTATACATTTTTTTAAATTTTAATACTATTAATGTCTCCCTGAATACCCTATGGAATTGAGCAGCGCTACCAAACTTGTCCTTTGAGTCTGGTATTCAAAAATCCGTCCGACTCTAGCACATTAAATCTCATTCACTTGATTTATATATACCATTCCACTATTAGGCTGGCCGCGATCCGGGTGCTGCTCTTCACATACCTTTATTCAATCACATGGTATATAATAGTTATAAAGGAGTAGACTACCGTTATCAGATTTTCTAAGTCCTTTCGTCTCCCGATTTTTTTATATATTCCAGACCACCTATACTATTCACCTGCTTACCACCCAACCACATATTATAGCTCTGTTGCAGAGCACTCCCCAGTTTTTAACTTTCCTGTATAGTGCTCCCTACGAAACGCCTATCATTATGGCGAACAGTAACCTCCGCCCCTTTTCAACCCCGCCACGGTATGTATATCGCTTCCCGTGAAGCGATATCCTTCCAAGCGCTGTTTGCAAAGGGATGCCCGTCCTGGTATTAGAACACACGCCCCGGTTCCATTCCGTCCCTACCTACATAGCGCTCCTTTTTGACAGCAGAGCGCTTTCTGTGAAGCGCTGTCTATCACAGTTAAATTTGAGGACCCGCCCCTCTCTGATTCCGCTACGACATACATAGCGCTCCTGCTGTTAGCGGAGCTAATCTAGACAGCGGTGGTGAGTGAAACTCACTATACAACAAAATAGCTATCCACCTATTGATACCTTACACAGGGCTCCCGCTGATCATCCACCCGACTGGTTTTGTGGGTTTTTAGCGGATGTCTTTAAATACCGAACCACATTTTTCTATCAGGATACTATAGCGCAATAAGCCACAAACCTACCAAATACAACTATTGTATATGCCTTTTTCCTTTAGAGACAAATGTCCCTTATGACAAAGTTTGTTTTATGTAAATTATCTAGATTACTAAGAAGATACGGGTGCTTTTTACTACGGCTGGTCTAAGTTACTAGCTTTCCTGAATAGCCTAATTGATTTGACCTTTGAATAGCTGCGTATCTATGCCTATTTAAGTTGCTGCCATTTTTATGTTTGTACATGCACATTTGCCTGAGGAAGTGCCCGATCCGGGCAAGAAACGCGTTGCTACTGTGTGCTTAATAAATACCTTTATATCAATGATGGATGACCATTGAACTCTTCTTCACTGCTGTCCATTGCGCCTATTGAGGATCCTTTTTTCCCGTTCCTGTTCCTGATATCTTTTAATCTTAGGAATTGTAAAACCCTAGTGTCTACTCATGCTGCTGCCAGCTCCAGGCTGTGTAATTCAGCAACTATATGGTGTCCTCATGCTGCCAACACCTCCACGCTGTGTCATTCAGCCACTATATCAGTGCTGTGCCCCCCAAAAAATATGAAGTCACTTGGTGTGCACGAAATATGGGTGTGGCTTTATTATGGGTGTGGCTTACTGTGGATGGGGTTTGTGGAGATGTGGCTTGTCACAGGGTAAGTGTTTTTTTTCTGAATGTTTCCAATATATTGTCCATGCTGTAAGGAACAGGCCAAAAGTATTTGTTTAGCATGGATAAGCATTTTAATTCAGACCCCAGAATCAGACTCCACCATAAAACAAACCCCAGAATCAGACCTCAGTATCACTGCCCTACATAATACAGACCCCAGAATAAGATCCGCCATAATACAGACCCCAGAATCACCGCCCCGCATAATACAGATCCCAGAATCAGACCCCAGTATCACCGCCCAGCATAATACTGAACCATGGATCAACGCCCTGCATAATACAGACTCCAGTATCACTGCCCTGCTTAATACAGACCCCAGAATAACTGCCCTGCACAATACAGACCTCATGATAATAAAGACCCCAGAATCAAACCTAAAAATAGTACAGACCCCAGAATCACCACCCACCATAATACAGACCCCAGAATCAGTCTTCACCATAATACAGACCCCAGAATCAGACCCCACCATAATACAGACCCCAGAATCAGTCCCCACCATAATACAGACCTCAGAATCAGACTCCACCATAATACAGACCCCAGTATCAGACTCACTATAATACAGACCCTACAATTAGACTCCACCATAATACAGACCCCACAATCAGACTTCACCATAGTACAGACCCCCACAATCAGACCCCATCATAATACAGACCCCGGAATCAATCCCCACCATAATACAGACCTCAGAATCAGACTACACCATAATACAGACCCCAGAATCAGTCCCAACCATAATACAGACCCCAGAATCACCACCCACCATAATACAGACTCCAGAATCACCACCCACCATAATACAGACCTCAGAATCAGACTCCACCATAATACAGACCCCACAATCAGACTCTGCCATAATACAGACCCCAGAATCAGACCCTCCATAATCCAGACCCCAGAATCAGTCCCCACCATAATGCAGACCCCAGTCACCACCCACCATAATACAGACCCAAGAATCAAACCACACCATAATGCAGACCTCCAGAATCAGACCTCACCATAATACAGACCCCAGAATAAGACCCCACCATAATACAGACCCCCAGAATCAGACCCCAGTATCACCACCCCCGCATAATATAAACCCCAGAATCAGACCACAGAATCACTGCCATTAATAATCTGTAGATGACTGTTATTGGGATCTGTAGAGTATGCACTGTTATAGGGAGATCTGTGGATGACACTCCTACGGGGGGGGGGTCTCTGAATGACGCATTTATGGGGGGATCTTAAGATGATACACCTATGTGGGATATGCAAATCACACACTGTTATGGGGGTTCCTTAGATAAGACACTTATACGGGGATCTGTGGATTAAACATTTACAGGGGATCTGTGAATGACATACTTATGGGGAGCTGTGAATGACACACTTATGGGGAGCTGTGAATGACACACTTATGGGGGAGCTGTGAATGACACACTTATGGGGGATCTGTGAATTACACACTTATGGAGGATCTGTGAATGATACACTTATGGGGGATCTGTGAATGAAACACTTATGGGGCGCTGTGAATGACACACTTATGGGGGAGCTTTGAATGAACACTGTTATAGGGAGCTGTGAATTACACACTTATGGGGGAGCTGTGAATGACACACTTATGAGGGAGCTGTGAATGACACACTTATGGAGGAGCTGTGAATGAACACTGTTATGGGGAGCTGTGAATGAACACTGTTATGGGGAGCTGTGAGTGACACATTTATGGGGGAGCTGTGAATGACACTTATAGGGAGCTGTGAATGACACACTTATGGGGGAGCTGTGAATAACACACTTATGGGGGAGCTGTGAATGACACACTTATGGGGAGCCGTGAATGACACACTTATGGGGGATCTGTCAATGACACACTTATGGGGGAGCTGTGAATGAACACTGTTATGGGGAGCTATGAATGACACACTTATGGGGGAGCTGTGAATGACACACTTATGGGGAGCTCTGAATGAGACACTTATGGGGGAGTTGTGAATAACACACTTATGGGGGAGCTGTGAATGACACACTTATGGGGGGGGCTGTGAATGACACATTTATGGGGGATCTGTGAATGACACACTTATGGGGGAGCTGTGAATAAACACTGTTATGGGGGAGCTGTGAATGACACACTTATGGGGGGCTGTGAATGACACATTTATGGGGGATCTGTGAATTACACACTTAATTCACAGATCCCCGTCTCATCATCATGTTCCTCCTATCCAGTGGTCTTCAACCTGCAGACCTCCAGATGTTGCAAAACTACAACTCCCAGCATGCCCGGACAGCCAACTGCTGTCCGGGCATGCTGGGAGTTGTAGTTTTGCAACATCTGGAGGTCCGCAGGTTGAAGTACAACCTTCCCCTTTCCTTACCTGGCTGCACTTTGGCTGTCTTGCGGGCCGCGGGGTCAATGAAGCAGATGAGTGACGTCCTCTCCCGGCTTCTCTGTGCGGCATCAGGGATGTCACTTTTCAGCGGCGACTACAGGAAATGAAAAGTGACGTCAGTGATGCCGCGCAGAGAAGCCGGGAGAGGACATCACTCATCTGCTTCATGACCACAGCCCGCAAGACCCGCCGCCAGGTAAGGAAAATAACAAAACTATAAAAAGCCGGTAAAGGGGGAATGATGCGGGAGGGGGGAGGTAGGGAAAATGAAAAATAAAACTCACTTGTTTTCTCCCGCACTATCCACAGGTACTGGTGGATAGTGCAGGAGACACTGATTAAAAGGTAGGGCAGATCCGGACAAGGTAGGGCTCATTTTAATCAGCGTCTCCCGCACTATCCAACAGTATCTGTGGATAGTGCGGGAGAAAACAAGTGACAGTGCGGGGAGGAGACATCGTTGGTCACTGATTTAAAGTGGCCGCGGCCATGCTGTTAATACTTAACAAGCAGCCGCTGCTGCGGCCGCTTTAAATCAGTGACCAGAAGACTTATTGGCGTATAACTCGCAGGCAGGCATTTTGCCTTAAATTTAAGTTTTAAAAGTGTGTGTTATACGCCGATAAATACAGTATTTTAATATTTAATATTTTAATATAAATCTTCCCCAATTTACTTCTGGAGCTACTTTTTGTGTCTATCATGAACTCACACAATTTGTGATACCCAGTTTCCCATCTAGGATTGTCTATATCTGCATTAAATGCATGTTTAATCTGCCTATATTCAAATACACACCCACATCTAAACTATATTGGGTTTGGAAAAAGTTCCGGGGAAGGAGACGCTTATTGTTCACTAACTGCTCTACCCTAGCGATCCCATATTTTTCCCAGTTGACATATCCCCTTGATTTATATATTTATGGGAAAAAACATTCCCCCATATCTTCGTAAACTTCAGACTACATGAACCCCCAAAAGTCTTTTTGTAAATTTCCAAATTTTATTAAAAATCTTGAAAAAACAAGTATTTGCCAAAATAACATCAGCATGACCTATCCCTTCTAAAATTTACCAAACCGAATTATTTTCCTTCCCAAAAACAGCCCAAAAACTTTTTATCACCCCTTCCTTCAGACAGAGCATACTAAGTTGTGCTGCTATATAATAGATTTGAAAATTAGGTATCCCCATGCCTCCCAACTTTACTGGGGGTTGATTATATTTTGCTTAATCCTAACGGGTTTGTGCCCCCAAATTAGATAATTTAATTTTTTTTTCCACCTCTTTAAAATACTTATCCCCAATCTAGGTTGGAGCTGCTCTCAAAAAATTTAATAACATGGGGATTATAACACTTTTTATTAATACCACCCTATCTACCATGGTTAAAGGTAATTTATTCCATATACCTATTTTTCCATAAATGTTTCCTATTATTGGATGAATATTAAGCTTAATATATTGTAATGTGTTTCTAGAAATCTTTATTCCCAAATATTCCAGTGCCTCATTTGACTTATGAATGGTTATATTACCTATTGGAGTCTCAATAGCTTTATCTAAAGGAATAAATCCTGATTTTGACCAGTTGATTTTGTAACCTGAATATTGCCCATATTCCTCCATAACTTCCATTATACCTGCTATTTTTTTCTTTGGATTTTTTACGAAAAATAGCACATCATCTGCATATAATAAAAAAAAAATGATTTAATACCATTAAAGGGGTACTCCGCAGCGATCTAACATCTTATCCCCTATCCTTTGGATAGGGAATAAGATGCCAGGGGCGGAGTACCCCTTTAATGCCAAACCCCTCAAATATTTCTGTATTTCTAATAATGTGGGCCAAAGGCTCGATTGCTATGGCAAATAAAATAGGGGAAAGTGGGCACCCCTATCTTGTACCTCTTTCTAAAGAAAAGCTATTTTAGATACTACCATAAATTTGAATGATATATAGTTTTTATTGCTTTCTTTACTAAGTCCCCCAAATTCATTTCCTCCATCACTCTCTCCAGGTATCCCCACTCCACCTGTCAAATGCCTTATTTGCATCTAGAGACAGGATGGAGTGGGGATCCCCTTCTCTAATCTGAATATTCGAAAATGTTCTCTATATATTGTTATAAATATTTCTACCATGGATGAAGCCTTTTTGTTCTTCCCCAATAATTCCATTTATCACCCTATGTAATCGCTTAGCCCATATTTTTGTCAGTATTAAGTAAAGAAATTGGTCGATATGACCCAACCTCCAACTCATCTTTACCCTTTTTAGGAATTAGGACTATACAGGCTTCTGCCATTGATGGGGAGAGTTTGACAGTTACTAAGGTTTCATTATATATAAGTAAATACATAAGTAAATACAGCAGCAATACTTCCCCAATTTCTTCCTTCGTATGCACAATTCTCTTCTTATCATCCCTCACTGCTTTGATTTCTTTATTCTCTCTCTGGTTTTGTATTATACCTGTAAGCCATTTATTTATTTTCCTACCTTCTGTGTATTGTTTTTGCCCCTTAAAAAGTGCATTTTGTGTCTTCTCCATAATGTATTGTTTATACTTATCTTGTGCCCTAATTTATCCCACTCTTTAGCCTCCTTAGTTTGTGCAAATATAGTTTCCATTTCCTTAATTTCCCTTATCAATTGTTTCTCCTTTTCGCTACACTTTCTCCTAAAATGTTTTATCCTTTTTATAAGTATGCCTCTTAAAAAGGCTTTTATCGTGTCCCAAACCATATGTAACCCCATGGATCCTTTATTTATCTACCAAAATTCTACAATATAATTTTGAACCCCTTCTATTACTTCCTTAATGTGCAACCATAATTAATATACACAAATATCTTATGTGTGTTTTCCCTCTTCTTCTCACTATTGATATGACCTATGACCAGGGCATGATCTGACACCGTTTTTGGCTCATATCCGATTTTTTTTTACTGAAGTAAGGGTTTGTGCATCTACCAAAATTAAATCAATTCTAATTGCTGTTTTATGTGTGATATTAAAACACGAGAATTTTTGATTCAATGGGTACAGATGACGCGATTTGTCTTTCCAACCTGTTTCCTGACACCATTTGTACAAATGTGTTTTACTAGTTCCTAACTCCCTACCTTTCCATTCTAGTTCTATGTCCAAAACACAATTAAAATTGTCCAAATAGAAAAATTCTTTATATATTTTCCCCTCCAAAAATATGATTAGCTTCTGGAAGATTTCTACCGAAAATGGAGTAGGAATGTAAATTGCCGCTAGTACAGTGTCAACTCCCTCCCACCTACAAAATGCAAACAAATATCTACCCCTTGGATCTATCTCTACCACATATTCCAAATAATCAATAGCTTGATGGATTAACATTGAAACCCCTGAAGAGTAGTTTTATAATGTAGAATGATATGCTACTTTAACAAATTTTTTCTTCATTAAAATAACAGTTTCTTGAGTTAAGTGAGTCTCTATTAAACACACTACAGCTGGGAGGTAGTTCACTATCCTATCAAACACAGCAAGTCTTTTCCTCTTCTCCTTAATCCCCCTAATATTCCATGTTATAATTTTCTCTTCCATTTGGTTTCATCTTTCTGTACTCTCCAATACCTACTATCTGGCAACAGACTGGCTGTTACGCCGAGCGCTCCGGGTCCCCGTTCCTCCCCGGAGCGCTCGCCTCATCTTCGTTGTTGCAGCGCCCCGGTCAGATCCACTGACCGGGTGCGCTGCGGTCCCGCCTTCAGCCGGGGTGCGATTCGCGATGCGGGTAGCGCCCGCTCGCGATGCGCACCCCGGTCCCCGTACCTGACTCGCTCTCCCTCGGTCCTGTCCCGGCGCGCGCAGCCCCGCTCCCTAGGGCGCGCGCGCGCCGGGTCTCTGCGATTTAAAGGGCCAGTGCACCAATGATGGTGCCTGGCCCAATCTTCCCAATTAGCTTAATTGGTTCCCACCTGTTCCCTGCTTATATCTAGTCTCCTCCCTTGCACTCCCTGGCCGGATCTTGTTGCCTTAGTGCCAGTGAAAGCGTTCCCTAGTCTGTTCCTAGTCCGTGTTCCTGACCTCCTGCCGTTGCCCCTGACTACGATCCTTGCCGCCTGCCCCCGACCTTCTGCTACGTCCGACCTTGCTTCTGCCTACTCCCTTGTACCGCGCCTATCTTCAGCATCTTCAGCAGCCAGAGAGGTGAGCCGTTGCTAGTGGATACGACCTGGTCACTACCGCCGCAGCAAGACCATCCCGCTTTGCGGCGGGCTCTGGTGAAAACCTGTAGTGGCTTAGAACCGGTCCACTAGCGCGGTCCTCGCTATCCCTCTCTGGCACAGAGGATCCACTACCTGCCAGCCGGCATCGTGACAGTAGATCCGGCCATGGATCCCGCTGAAGTTCCTCTGTCAGTGGTCGCTGACCTCACCACGGTGGCCGCCCAGCAAGCCCGACTGATCGCCCTTCTAACCCGTCAGCTGTCGGAAATGTCCACCATTTCGCACCAACTTCAGTCGCAACTTCTCCAGCAATCTTCTCCTCCGCCAGCTCCTGCACCTCCTCCGCAGCGAGTGGCCACTCCTAGCCTCTGCCTGTCCTTGCCGGACAAATTTGATGGGGACTCTAAGTATTGCCGTGGCTTTCTTTCGCAATGTTCCCAGCACTTGGAGATGATGTCGGACCAGTTTCCTACTGAGAGGTCTATGGTGGCTTTCGTAGTCAGCCTTCTGTCTGGAAAAGCCCTGTCATGGGCCGCACCGCTCTGGGACCGCAATGACCCCGTCACTGCCTCTGTACACTCCTTCTTCTCGGAAATTCGAAGTGTCTTTGAGGAACCTGCCCGAGCTTCTTCAGCCGAGATTGCCCTGCTGAACCTGGCCCAGGGTGTTTCTTCCGTTGGCGAGTACGCCATTCAGTTCCGTGCTCTTGCTTACGAGTTGTCCTGGAATAGTGAGGTTCTCTGCGCGACCTTTAAAAAAGGCCTATCCAGCAACATTAAAGATGTTCTGGCCGCACGAGAGACTCCTGCTGACCTACATGAACTCATTCATCTTGCCACTCGCATTGACATGCGTTCTTCCGGATGGCGTCTGGAGCTTCGCCTGGATATGGACTTTGTTCGCACGAAGCGTTTTTTCTCCCCGGCTCCTCTCTCCTCTGGTCCTCTGCAATCTGTTCCTGTGCTTCCCGCCGCGGAGGCTATGCAAGTTGACCGGTCTCGCTTGACACCTCAAGAGAGGACACGATGCCGTATGGAGAACCTCTGCCTGTACTGTGCTAGTACCGAACACTTCCTAAGGGATTGTCCTATCCGTCCTCCCCGCCTGGAAAGACGTACGCTGACTCCGCACAAAGGTGACACAGTTCTTGATGTCAACTCTGCTTCTCCACGCCTTACTGTGCCTGTGCGGATATCTGCCTCTACCTTCTCCTTCTCTACTATGCTCTTCTTGGATTCCGGATCTGCAGGAAAATTTTTTTTGGCCTCTCTCATCAACAGGTTCTACGTTCCTGTGACCAGTCTCGCCAGACCCCTCTACATCTATTGTTTTTACAATAAAAGATTGGACTGTCTCGTACGTTTCCACACAGAACCCCTCCTAATTTGCATCGGACCTCATCACGAAAAAATTGAGTTTTTCTTTCTCAGGTTCTTTGGCCCCAAGAAGAGGGGGAGACCCAAGGGGGGGGGTACTGTTACGCCGAGCGCTCCGGGTCCCCGTTCCTCCCCGGAGCGCTCGCCTCATCTTCGTTGTTGCAGCGCCCCGGTCAGATCCACTGACCGGGTGCGCTGCGGTCCCGCCTTCAGCCGGGGTGCGATTCGCGATGCGGGTAGCGCCCGCTCGCGATGCGCACCCCGGTCCCCGTACCTGACTCGCTCTCCCTCGGTCCTGTCCCGGCGCGCGCAGCCCCGCTCCCTAGGGCGCGCGCGCGCCGGGTCTCTGCGATTTAAAGGGCCAGTGCACCAATGATGGTGCCTGGCCCAATCTTCCCAATTAGCTTAATTGGTTCCCACCTGTTCCCTGCTTATATCTAGTCTCCTCCCTTGCACTCCCTGGCCGGATCTTGTTGCCTTAGTGCCAGTGAAAGCGTTCCCTAGTCTGTTCCTAGTCCGTGTTCCTGACCTCCTGCCGTTGCCCCTGACTACGATCCTTGCCGCCTGCCCCCGACCTTCTGCTACGTCCGACCTTGCTTCTGCCTACTCCCTTGTACCGCGCCTATCTTCAGCATCTTCAGCAGCCAGAGAGGTGAGCCGTTGCTAGTGGATACGACCTGGTCACTACCGCCGCAGCAAGACCATCCCGCTTTGCGGCGGGCTCTGGTGAAAACCTGTAGTGGCTTAGAACCGGTCCACTAGCGCGGTCCTCGCTATCCCTCTCTGGCACAGAGGATCCACTACCTGCCAGCCGGCATCGTGACACTGGCTTTCCCTACCCTACTTATATCGGTTTGATTTTGTCATACTTCTGGAAAAAATCATAACTACATGCACGGAAATTTATACATTAAAAATTGTCATCTTCTGACCCCTATAACTTTTTTATTTTTTGTGTATGGGGCAGTATGAGGGCTCATTTTTTGCGCCGTGATCTGATGTTTTTAGCGGTACAATTTTTGCATTGATCGGACTTTTTGATCGCTTTTTATTCATTTTTTCATGATATAAAAAGCAATCAAAAATATGTTATTTTGGACTTTTGAATTTTTTTGCACGTATGCCATTGACCGTGCGGTTTAATTAATTATATATTTTTATAGTTCGGACATTTACGCACGCAGCGATACCACATATGTTTATATTTACTTTTATTTACATGGTGTTTTTTATTTATGGAAAAAGGGGGGTGATTTGAGGAGGGGGTTGAATCACATTTATTAACTTTTTTTTCCACTTTTTTTTTGCAGTCTTATAGCTCCCATAGGGACCTATAGCACTGCACACACTGATTGCCAGCACTGTTCACTGCGTCGGTCCCAGCGCTCATCAACGGCAGGGACCCGCGGCTAATACCACACATCGTCGATCGCGGCAATGTGCGGTATTAACCCTTTAGAAGCGGCAGTCAAAGCTGACCACCGATTCTAAAGTGAAAGTGAAACTATCCCGGCTAGTCAGTCGGGCTGTTCGGGACCGCCGCGGAGAAATCGAGGCATCCCGAACAGCTTACAGGACACCGGGAGGGCTCTTACCTGCCTCCTCGGTGTCCGATCGACGAATGACTGCTCCGTGCCTGAGATCCAGGCAGGAGCAGTCAAGCGCCGATAACACTGATCACAGGCGTGTTAATACACGCCAGTGATCAGCATGAGAGATCAGTGTGTGCAGTGTTATAGGTCCCTATGGGACCTATAACACTGCAAAAAAAAGTGTTAATAAAGGTCATTTAACCCCTTCCCTAATAAAAGTTTCAATCACCCCCCTTTTCCCATAAAAAAATAAAACTGTGTAAATAAAAAAAATAAACAAATGTGGTATCGGCGCGTGCGTAAATGTTCGAACTATAAAAATATATAATTAATTAAACCGCACAGTAAATGGCGTACACGCAAAAAAATTCCAAAGTCCAAAAAAACGTATTTTTGGTCACTTTTTATACCACTGAAAAATGAATAAAAAGTGATCAAAAAGTCCGATCGTGGAAAAATAAAAAAGTTATAGGGGTCAGAATATGACATTAATGCCATAATATGGATTTTTAGGTGGAAAATTGAAAGGGTTATGATTTTTAAAAGGTAAGGAGGAAAAAACAAAAGTGCAAAAACTGAAAAACCCTGAGTCCTTAAGGGGTTAATAGCGCACGGCACCGCGATCGCTGCTGCGCGCTATTAGCCCCGAGTCCCGGCTTCAGATACATGCCGGGACCGACCCGATATTACGCAGGGTCACCGCGTGACCCCGCGTTATATCGTGGGAGCCGGCCAAGGATGTAAATATACGTCCTTGGTCGTTAAGGGGTTAACTACTGTAAATGGCATCCTTTGAGTCTCCCTAGAAAAATCTGCAAACATCAATACTTTGGAACCCCTTTCTATAGCCCCCCTTTCTCTGGACAATTTCAATGCAGTGTCCCGATCTTTATAACTTAACATTCTAGTTAACCCGATAACGACCATGGATGTCTATGTTTGCCCAATGGTCGTTACTGTGGTATGACGCGGGCTCCCGACTCGAGCCGGCCGGCCCTTAGCTGATTCCTCTAGCTGGGGGCTGGCATTAATAGGGAACATGTGGCTCGAGGCGGCCGGCTATTAACCCTTTAGATCGCCGCTGTCAAAGTTGACAGCGGCATCTAAAGGTGCCTGTATCCTGTCCCTGGGGGTCCAGTGGGGTGGATTACCCCCCCCCTGCAGCGCAATCGCGGGGGGGGGGGGGGGGGCAATCCACTGCTGAGGTAGTCTGAAGGGCTTACCTATCCTCCTGTGCCGGCTCCGGTGTTCTGAATTATAGGCTTTATCAATTGAGCGCAGTGCACACAGATCAATATGGTAAGTGTATTGGTGCGCATTGTCCTCCCCTCATAAGTGCATCACCTATACTTACATCTAAGTGGTGTACTATTTTGTTCCTGTTAAAGTCTCAAGGGCCTAGATACTGTCAAAGGACAGACAAAAGTACACACCTGCTGGTGCTGTAAACAAATACTGTTTAAAGGGGTACTCCGCCACTGGCATCTTATCCCCTGTCCAAAGGATAGGGGATAAGATGTCAGATCGCTGCTGGGGACCCCGGGGATCGCCGCTGCGGCACCCTGCCATCATTATTGCACAGAGCGAGTTCGCTCTGTACGTAATGACGGGCGATACAGGGGCCGGAGCAGCGTGACGTCATGGCTCTGCCCCTCATGACATCACGGCCCGTCCCCTTAATGCAAGTCTATGGCAGGGGGCGTGACGACCACCAAGCCCACTCCCATAGACTTGTATTGACGGGGCGGGCCGTGACATCACGAGGGGTGGAGCCGTGATGTAACGATGCTCCAGCCCCTGTATTTCCCGTCATTACATGCAGAGCGATCTCGCTCTGCGCATTAATGATAGCGGGGTGCTGTAGCGGCGATCCCCGGGGTCCCCAGCAGCGGGACCCCGGCTATCTGACATCTTATGCCCTATCCTTTGGATAGAGGATAAGATGTCTAGGGGTGGAGTACCCCTTTAAGCGTAGTGGAGTGTATTGTACTCCCCTCATATATGCACTGTTTCAGGCAGAGAAGTGCCAGGACATGCACAGAGGAGTGGCAGAGGCCTAAATTCATCAAACAAAGCAGACTAGGGGCGAGTAGCAGCAGGAGTTGCAGTTAGAGGCCTGAGCTCCTAGTATGAGCAAGTGGTCGTGTCTTGACCAGCAACCCATCTGTCGTCATTAATTGGTTAACTCAGTCATCCACTTCATCCCAAGTGACATTTTACACACCCAGTTAACAGTCAGTGGGTTGTATAGCAATTATTTGTTTAAATAAAAATTTACAAGTCACATCAGATCACAGGCATCACCATTAGAATCACTGCCGCAGAGCATCTAGATGTGGCAGCAGGGTCAGAAGACCATATGGCGTCACAATTGAAGAGATTAAAGAGATTTTTAATTTCATTTATACTTAATTTTAATTTATTAAAACATTTTAAAATCCTTTTTTGAGGACCCGTTGGAGGTCAAGTCTGGTGTCAGCAGCCATGGTTATTCCAGATCCAAGTAGTGGAAGTGTTAATATTTTTAAGTAGAAGAAAATTAGGGTGGGTTCACACCACGTTTTTCATTATTGAAAACATATGGAACCGTATTGAAAACCGTATACATAGACATATAATTGAGAACCGTATGCACCCGGATGCATCCGGTTGCGGACAGGTTGCTTGCAATATGTTTTTTTCCCGTACTCAAAACCGTGGTTGACCACGGTTTTGTCTCCGGTTTAAAAACCATACAGCAACCGCATACTTTTTTTTTAACATGGACGTCAATGGGAAACGCACAAATATATGGTTCCAAACGGAAAAACTGTATACGTTTTTACTTAGCATATTCACATTTGCATCCTAAGTTGTTTTTTTTTTTAACAGGGTGCCCTTTGCTATTGTTAAACTACAACTCCCAACATACCTGGTTAGGCTTCGGGTCTATAGACATGTTGGTTGTTGTAGTTTTGCAACAGCTCCTTAATGTTTTCTCAATGTCCATATATTATTTACATCCTTTTTATGGATTTTTTGTTTTTAAAAATGCCTGTTGTTTAGATTAGCAACAGCAGGCGGCACCCTTTTTGCCAAAAAAAAAAAAAAAAAAAAAAGGTTATAGCATGATACTTTTTTTTTTATAGACAACTCAATTTTTATAGATTTTTATAGATATAAGGCATCATGGGTTTTATATGAATGTATATGGTGGGACGATGTGTTTGCTTAATGAATGTGAGTTTTTATTTTTTTTTATATTTTGTCTTTTAATATTTTATTTTCATTATTTATAGAAAGATGTCATCTTCAGAATATGACATGGTTCATGATGATGCTAGGTTTTGCACGCCATGATGTCTAAGAAGAAAACCTCTAGGAAGCGGACCCAAAAAAAATCCTGCACCAGAAAAGACCTCCAGCAAGGTAAACATAGTAGTTAATTTTTTTGATTATGTTCAAAAGTTGGCCATAAACTAATTTTCAATAAGTGGTTATATGTTCATCCCAAAAAGATCAACTCATTGTTGTCCCTTATTTTCAATTGAAAAAGGGATCTGATTGTCTAGCATGAGACCAGTACAAAGATATAATTGAAGTTGGCCTATTTTTTTTTAATTACAGAAATCTAGGAAAGACAAAAATATTCAATGCAAGTGGAGACATCTGCATTTCTCACAGAGGATGTGATCCATTATGTGCAGGTGAGATCATCCCTATGGGATAACTCACATCCCAAACATGAAAATGTTTGTACTCGTAGGTGTACTCGTAGGTGTGTGTGAGGTGGGGAGGAGCACCTCTTTCCCCTTTCTGCCATGGGGAGGGGTAGGGGGGGGAGGGCGGAAGTTGATTATATATTTGTAAGGGGAGGAGGTTATGTCCGAACGAAGCCAGAAATAATTATGAGATGGGGAGGCAGTATTAGTTATTATTATTTCCTCTTCCTTTTCCTCTTTTCACGCATCTTCATTTTTCTGTTGCATCTTCCTTGCTCTTCTATTTTGGCTCCCCTCAGCCTCATGGTGGAATGAAAACAGAGTGATTGAGGCCCTTCCATCGGATTGAGTGAATGAATAAAAGATGAGTAGTCTTCCTTTTTTGGTAAAAAAAAAAAACTGTCAGATATACTCCCCGTAATTGTTGATCCTGGAGGGTGTGCAATAAACACATCAAGAGTGGAACAGGGACAGTCAGGGAGGAGTGGGGCATGAAGGCGCGGCACTCCTTGCTGGCGAGGGGAGGGAAATTATAAATATATATAGTTAAAGGAGGGGAGAAAGAGAAAGAAAAAAAATTAGAAAAAAAAAGGAAAAAAAGAGGATGGAGGTGTGAAGGAAGATTTATATAAGAGTAAGATGAAGAAAGTGAAGGAATAATTGAGAGTAAATAAAAGCGAGTCATATGGTAGGGTCCGGAATGTAAGGTGAGGCTGGAGCTAAAATTACTATCTTATTCTTATTTTGTTTTGTTTTGGTTATAAGTTGGTTTATGTGGGGATGGGAGGTTAGTTGAGGGGGGGAGGAGGAGATGTATTATTGGAATTAGTTGAAAGAATACACGGATGTGAGGGTCGGACAGGACACTGGAGAAAAAAAAAGTAAAAAAAAAATGTTTGTACTCGTATAAGATGGGAGGAAACATATATTCAAATCTTTCCAGATTTCTTAAACTATGATGACAAACTACAAGGAGCCATAGGTTAGAATCTTCATATTTTTGTGTAAGATAGTGTGTACAAATGTATTCTAATGTAAAATGTTTTAAAACAATCAAATTATTTTATCTTTTCCTTAGCTAAATGCATTGAAAAACACTGGAGGTCAGTGTGAGATAGCTTTTTCAAGTGGATGCGCGATTCAAATTTGCCAAGTGGGTGTGCTGCCAAAAGGACAACCTACAAACATGCTGAACGGCAGTTTTTCCTTCAAAAAGTCCAGGAAATGCGAGCGTAACTGTACCTTTGCATACTGCATCAATTTTTTTGACACCAAACAAAAAAAATACAAACAAAACCTGCTTGTATATGCCCAGATTTATCAAACTTTGCGATCAAAAAAATGGAGAGATGTTATAACACCAACCAATCACAGCTCATCTAACAACTGAAAATGTTGTGAAAAAAGAAAACTGAGCTGTGCTTGGTTGCTGTGTAAAAATATCACATGTTTTTCGCTCACACAGTTAGAAAAATCTGGGACAGTCATTTAAATACACCACTTTACCTTTTTTAATGGTGTGTTTTGAAAAACGTCCCGTTTCACCATATTAAAAACAATGATTGCATTTTTCATTTTGATGAGGATTTTTTTAAATGAACAAAGCAATCTTTGTAGTTACTAATTGCAATTGTATAGTGTTTTCAATAAAAAAATGCTAACAAAATTTTCCTCATGTACTTTTTAAAAAGCACTACACTGTAGTACTACACTGTATTTAATTATTATTTCTTTAAAATTTTAGAACAACTTCTAATACTGCAGCTCCTATTACATCCCCACAATGGGAAGAAAGAAATATAGAGGAGGAGGAACCCACTGAGGAAGCTGGAGAATCTGAAACACAGGCAACAGTATCCAGTGGACTTCGCTCAATAATCAGCCACTGACACAAATCTAAAAAATCAAACATGTCCGAAATGGGCAAATGTGTCCTTAATGCCATGCAAAAATTAGAAGACATGTGTAATACAAAATTTTTGCACTTGGATGTTCGTGTCATGCGCTTGGAGGGTATGATATGCGGCCCCCTCCGAGCCCATGTCGTGATTTTCTCATGACTCTTATTCCCTCAATGGAGAGGATGTCAAAGGAGCAACAGGCCCTCTACAAGCAGAAAATAATAAAATGTACACATGATTTTCTTAAACCCCGCCCTGCTCAACCGGCTCCTATGTATCCCCCACCATCCCATCATTACAATCCCAGAGGCAAAGACCATACATACCTCCCTTCCCTCAACGTTATGAGGAAACATTTGAGGGAGGGGAAGGCCAGGTCTACCAACGACTTTAATTTGATTTTTATTTTTGAACATATCTTGCACTGAGTGTGTTTGAATTGTTCTTTTCTACATGTATAGTTCTTGGTACTGTACATGTTTTTGTACAAATTGTTTTATAGACTGTTCTACATTTATATTTGTCTACTATTTAAAAAGACAGAGAGACTTTTTTTAGTTTTATAACAGGTAAAGTTTATATTTCTCAAAAAGGTTGTTTTGTATATTCATTTTTAAAGAAATCAAACAAAAAAAAGGGTAGAAAAATACACATGTAGTCCATTTCTTCAATGATGATAGAATTGTCCTTGAAGATATCATCTACAAAGGGAAAGAGAAATAGCATTTATTAATATTACAAATAAGGTGTCAACTTTAAAATAAATTTAAAATAATAATAATAATAATAATAATAATAATAATAATAATAATAATAAAAATATATAAAAAAAACATTTCATACCTACATATCATCCTGCCATGGCAAGGCACCTTCTTCTGAGTTGAAGTAATTAGAAAATTGATCATGTATCTGCATGACAGGCACAGTGGATCTAAAACGGTATGGCTCCATTGTGGGGAGATTAAATTCAGTTATTTTTTAATTTTTTATTTTTTTTATTTAAATCTTTATTTTCCAATACACATCACATACATATACAAAAACCAGCAAAAATCCCAAATTCTTTTGTTCATTTTACTACCCAACCCAGCATAACACCCAACCACCCCATGAAGACTTCTGACTCCCGAGAGGAGGGGGAAATAAATAAAAAAAAGTGATTTCTTCTTTTTCAGGATTCATATTTGTTTACTTGTTTCTCTCTCTAATCTTTCCTCCAATTGTTCCAGATCTTACTTATCTTTAACTCTTGCTTTTTTTCCCCATACACGACAATGTTTCATATTTCATAACCTTATCAACCAAATTAATCCAATGGCAGCTACTTGGAGCCTCCGGGGACATCCAAACACTCAAAATAAGTAACTTAGCACAAAAAATAAGTTTTCTTAAAAGAACACCTTGCTCCCTACTCCCTTCCTGAATACTCAGTAACACCTGTAAATGAGAAAAATCATTCTCAACGGGCAATCTTCTTTTAATATTCCCTAATATTTCCTGCCAAGATGTATGAATCTCAGGACATGACCACATAATGCGAACAAAATCAGCTCCCTCTACCCTACATCTAGGACACTTACCATCTCTCTAGTGACCTATTTTCTTTAAACTTATCAGAGTGCAATATACACCGTGCCAATTTTTTTATTGATAAAATCTATGGGAATTATTTATGGAATTATTTACTGATTTTCTATTGTTCTTCAAATTTCTAATGACTTCACATCATAATTTTTTTATATACCCTAACCATGCTTTTCTTATCTAAACCTTCAGGTGTTTTTAACTCCTCAAATATAGTGTGGAGTCTAATTGTAAAAAAAAAGTTTATTCTTTAGTGGATCTATATGCACCTTGTATCTGAAAAACAAAATCTATCTATTTCCAGTAGATCAAATTCCTTCTGCATTTCTCTCAATAATTTCAAACCATTCACCCCAATAATATGTTGCAATTCCCTAATTCCTCTACCCTTCCAAAACACTGGGTCAGGAACAATCAAAAATTCACCCAACCTTGGGTTGTGCCAAATGGGAGTAATTTTCATATCCCTTTTTTTAATATATATTTTTTTTACTAAGATATTTCCACCCCTCACTCAACATATTAGCCTAGGAAAAAGATGGTAACAGGGCTTCTGATTCCAATAGTACTCCTAGATTTCCCTCCCTGTCCCTATTTATCAGATTTAGTTTTCCCACCCATTCCCATTTCCTCTGTTTTATAGCAGATAATATTTGTGCTAAAAAATAAAGCCGAAAGTATGGCAACGCCTTCTTCATTGGAGGCCACTAATTCTAAATATTTTAATCTAGCTCTTTTCCTTTCCCACAAAAATGTATTCATTAATCTTTCAATTCGATTGAACCATCCGTTATTCAAATAGGGGAAGCGTTCAAAAAAAAGAATCTGGGACAAAACCACCATTTTCAGTACCGGCATCTGATCGGCAGTATTCAACGACAACCTATACTATGCATCAAGTTTTCTCCAATTTATTCAGCAAAGGTTTTAGATTCTCTATAAAGTAATCTACAGGATCAGCTCTTACTTTAATTCCCAGATATTCGAGGTAACCCGATTCTCCCACCACTTGCATTCCCAACTCGGATTGATCTAACCTATGAACTATGGGAAGAGCATATGATTTTGTCCAATTTATTTCTACACTCGATCTCACTCCAAACTCCTGAAAGACTTGTTTCAACCTTGGGATGGCCCTCACCAGATCCGGCACGTATAAAAGCAAATCATTACCATATAATACTTTGTGGTGTCCAGTGACAGGATGGAGCGGAGGTTCCCTGCACCAGACTGTATATTAATAAAGCTTTGTTCAAGATTGTCAAAAAGCCGCCTATCCGGCACAAATTCCATCTGGTCTGTATGGACCAACATATTAACTACTCGCTTTAACCTATTTGCTATGACTTTCGCTAAAATCTTGACAACTGCATTCAACAAGGATATCAGCCCATAATTTTCTACCTTAAGGGGGTCTTTATTATTATTTTTTTGAATCAGAACCATTTGAGCTTCCAACATAGAGGGTGGCAACTTGCCCTCACGAGTATCCTCTCCGATTGTCTCCTACAGTAGGGGCGCAAAGACCTCTACAAATCTTTTATACAGCTCAAATGGGAGACCATAGATAGATCCATATACTCTCTCTCAGACTCTGTAAGTTTGGGCAGGTTAATTTGATCTCAGTTTTCCTCAATTTCTTCCTCTGAGGCTTGCAACTCCGAGGTACATAATTTTGAGAAGAAAGAGACATCAATTTGTTGTATCTGTTGGGGGTCATTAATAACCTGATCCAATTGATTCATAATACTAAAATAGGTATGGTCAGCTCTCAGGACACCCAACACGGCTGAAGACTCCAGCATAAGCAATAGAACAGAAATAGGTAGCCAGTGGTACGATGTAAAGTTCTGTTTATTCAGATCCCATAAAACTGCATGCAAGCGGGACTCAGCCAGGTAACAAACAACCAATGGTCAGTGTGGACGCGTTTCGGGTATGCACCCTTTGTCTCAGCACATTGTAAAATCACCACAAAGACAGGTTATATACGGGCATCTGTCCGAGGGAGGGAGGAGTCTGGACCAAGTCCATAATAATTAACCCACTCGGTTACCTCGACAGATTAACCCTGACAAACACTTAAAGGTAAAACCTGTAAGTAGTAATAAGATATTGTTGCACATAAAATTCCACACAAAATGCAATAGTGAAACAATATATGTCCTATGTTCATGAAAATAAACAAAACATAAGACAAATAATTTTTTATAATGATAAAGAAAAAAGCTAAACATAGAAAAACCACAAGGAAAAACCGCACAGTGTAACTAATCCCCTAAAAAATGGAATCAATTAGTAATGGAGAATCAAATCATTTCTAAGATTCAGGCCACTAGGATGAGTGGTCTGGAGATTATGTATCCAAAAGGCCTCTCTATTTCGTAGGGTTCTAACCCGATCTCCTCCTTGCGAACACATTCGATCCCACAGAAAATCATGTCAGAGACATCGCCACCGTGAACGTCCCTAAAATGTCTAGAGACCGTGGAGGCGTTCACATGGTGCGGATTGACTGCAGCTCGAATGTGCTCCTGTATAAATTTTTTTAAAAAGCGTTTTGTACTGCCTACATAATTTAATTTGCATTTCATGCAGGATATAACATAAACTGTAAAAGTAGTCAGTTAATAAACGAACGTATAGGAAAACATTGATTAGTATTAAAAGCAGTAACCTCCTTAGTTACTTGAGCATGTTTGCAAACCACACAGCGAGAGAGGCCACACTTGTAAAAACCTTTTACCTGAGGCCAGGTGGGACTAGTCTCAACGGTGGTAGAAAACATGCTAGGTGACAAAATGTTGCCAAGGGTGGGAGCGCGTCTAGAGGAAAACCTACAACCTCTACGTATGAATTTAGCCAAAATTGGATCCTGCGATAAAACTGGTAGATACTTCTTTACAATTTTAGTTACCTCATGATACTCTGTACTGAAAGTAGTAACAAAAGTAACGATATCATTATCGGGACTTTTAGTTCCTATATTTCTATTGCCACTTTTAGATTTAGATGAGGTCAATAACTCCTTCCTATCCTTGTCACAAACCTTGTTTAAAGCTCTGTGTATTAATCTTGGGGGATAGCCTCTGTTAGTCAAACGTTCTTTTACCACAGCAGATTCAATGTTGAACAATTCTTGAGAGGAACAATTACGCTTAGCACGGGTAAATTCACCCACAGGCACAGCAGCAATTGTGTGTCTCGGGTGACAGGACTCAGCTCTTAAAAGTGAATTACCCGCACAGACTTTACGATAGGTGCATGTACACACATGAGGAGTTTCAGCTGTTAGTAGTATATCCAAAAACGGGACTTGAGTTTCATTCCAAGCAAAAGTAAACCATAAATTAAAGGGATTATTGTTTATGAAATCAATGAAATTTTGTATATTACCAGGATCTGACTTCCAAATTATGACCACATCATCCACAAATCTACCAAAAAAAGCAATATCTTGTTGAAATGGATTGTCATCACAAAAAATGTATTGTAACTCCCACCAGAAAACAAAAATGTTAGCAATGGATGGTGAGGCTTTAGCGCCCATAGAGGCGCCCGTTTTTTGAATAAAAAAGTCTCCATCAAAGGAAAAAAAATTATGTGATAATAAATAACGTAAAGCCTCGATGACAAATTCCTGCAACTCAATACTGTAGGTGGAAAAAGTGGACATAATGGAGGTGACGGCCAAAATGGACAAGTGATGAGGTAAAGATGAATATAAGGATTCGATATCCATGGTGAGCCAGGAGAAGGAGGGTTGCCATTCTATCTGGCCCACCATGGATAACAAATGTTGCGAGTCCTTAATATAACTGGGGGAGAGAGGAACCAAAGGTTTTAAGACTGAGTCCACCCACTGATTAAGGCGTTCATTCAAGGAACCGATTCCCGCTACGATAGGTCGCATCGGGGGAGGGAATCGGTCCTTGTGTACCTTAGGCAGGGAGTGGAAGATAGGGGTAGTGGGATTGTGAATCAGGATATAATCATTCTGTTTTTGGGAAATAACCCCTAAATCTAGACCAAGGTTCAACACTGACCTCAGATCCTCAATAAAAAGGGATGTCGGGTCAGAGGGCAGTGTACCATATGTACCCCGGTCTTCAAGGATTTTTTTATTTAACAAGCCATATAACCCTGCATCCAAACAAACCACCATACCCCCCTTATCAGCTGACCTCACAATTATTTGTTTATTATCTTTAATCTGTCTAATGGCTAATTTCTCCTGCTTGGACAAATTTTCAGGACCTTTGCAAGAACCAGACTTTTTAAGCTCTACCAAATCATGCATAATTAGGTCCTGGAAATTGTCCATAACAGGGGATCTAGAGTGAATGGGATAAAAATCCGGATTACTCATAAAAAAATCACCAGGAACATCAATCATGTTAGCTGCTTTCATGGACTCTATTTCTAGAGATCTAAGGTTACATAAAGAAATTTGCTCGTGGAATGAAACACAAACTAGATCAGGAACACTTGCAAACATTGCATTCAAACGTGAACTAGACACAGTAGCTGAAAAGTCACCATTACGAACACTAGAAACTTCATTAGAAAAAGTCCCCGATGTATTAGTCCCATCTTGTGAAGGTTCAGGAGGCATTAATGCAAAGTGTCTCTTTAAGGTCAGAGACCTAACAAATCGATTAATGTCCAGGATGGTATCAAAGACATCAAAGTGATACGTAGGTGAGAAACCCAAACCTTTAGACAACACTTTGTTTTGGGGTATGGATAGAATAGTAGCAGAAAGATTGAGTACCTCACCGGTTTCTACCATTGATTCCTCGGCTTGCTTTCTCGAGGGGAACGCCTGGTGCCGATGTTTCCTCCCCGCTCTCCTACCCCGTTTTTTGACCTCTTACCACGAGGATTGCGGAAGGGCGGGTAGGAGAGGTCCTCTGGTTGATGACCCGGCATTAGACTCAGGAACATCCGAAAGATCCGACATGGAGTCCGAGGTTTCAGACTCCAAGGAGGAGAAGGTAACTCTCTGTGCAGGTTTGGCGTTTTTCTTACGTAGAATAGACTTAGTGGGGATGATTTTATCCCACTCACCCCACGCATACATTTTATTAGATTTCAAATCTAAGCTGAAACTTCAACTTTTTGGTTTCAACCAAGTAAGTCTCAAGACGTGCAATATTGTCTTTAAGTCTCGTATCAAAATTGCAAACAGAAGGCATCGTGGAGAATGGAGTGAGATCCTGTTGGATGCTTTTAATCTCTGTTTTCACATTGAACAACGAGGCCCGTTCCATAGTAAGGAGTACATCCATTAATTTTAACGAACAGGTGGTTAAGGCTTCATCCCACACTGCCTGTAGCTCTGTTGTTAGAGTAGGTGTGGGGAGCTTTTTGATCCGTAGACCCGTTGGAATGAGTCTCTCCTCCATATACTTCTCCATGGTGGTGATATCCCACCAAAGTTTAGTTTCTCAAACAAGCAGTTTTTCCAAGGTGCTCATGTTAAGTTGTAGTTTGATATCCTTAAAGGCTTGCTCTGTGTCAAAGATGTTGGTCGCAGTTGACAATCGGGTGGTGTAGTCCTCTCTGTCTTTAAGCACCAACAGCTCAGGTCTTTGAGCGGGCAACGCCTCTGTGGCTGGGGGATCTGCAACAGACATCTTGAGTCCGGGGCTCGACCGGTGTGGAGAAGCACCAGAAAAGCAAGATAGGTATGGTCAGCTCTCAGGACACCAAACACGGCTGAAGACTCCAGCATAAACAATAGAACAGAAATAGGTAGCCAGTGGTACGATGAAAAGTTCTGTTTATTCAGATCCCATAAAACCGCATGCAAGCGGGACTCAGCCAGGTAACAAACAACCAATGGTCAGCGTGGACGCGTTTCGGGTATGCACCCTTTGTCTCAGCACATTGTAAAATCACCACAAAGACAGGTTATATACGGGTATCTGTCCGAGGGAGGGAGGAGTCTGGACCAAGTCCATATTAATTAACCCACTCGGTTACCTCGACAGATTAACCCTGACAAACACTTAAAGGTAAAACCTGTAAGTAGTAATAAGATATTGTTGCACATAAAATTCCACACAAAATGCAATAGTGAAACAATATATGTCCTATGTTCATGAAAAAAAGTCAAAAAAAAAAGTCCCGTTTTTGGCTATACTGCTAACAGCTGAAACTCCTCATGTGTGTACATGCACCTATCGCAAAGTCTGTGCGGGTAATTCACTTTTAAGAGCTGAGTCCTGTCACCCGAGACACACAATTGCTGCTGTGCCTGTGGGTGAATTTACCCGTGCTGAGCGTAATTGTTCCTCTCAAGAATTGTTCAACAATGAATCTGCTGTGGTAAAAGAACGTTTGACTAACAGAGGCTATCCCCCAAGATTAATACACAGAGTTTTAAACAAGGTTTGTGACAAGGATAGGAAGAAGTTATTGACCTCATCTAAATCTAAAAGTGGCAATAGAAATATAGGAACTAAAAGTCCCGATAATGATATCGTTACTTTTGTTACTACTTTCAGTACAGAGTATCATGAGGTAACTAAAATTGTAAAGAAGTATCTACCAGTTTTATCACAGGATCCAATTTTGGCTAAATTAATACGTAGAGGTTGTAGGTTTTCCTCCAGACACGCTCCCACCCTTGGCAACATTTTGTCACCTAGCATGTTTTCTACCACCGGTGAGACTAGCCCCACCTGGCTTCAGGTAAAAGGTTTTTACAAGTGTGGCCTCTCTCGCTGTGTGGTTTGCAAACATGCTCAAGTAACTAAGGAGGTTACTGCTTTTAATACTAATCAATGTTTTCCTATACGTTCGTTTATTAACTGCCAGACTACTTTTACAGTTTATGTTATATCCTGCATGAAATGCAAATTAAATTATGTAGGCAGTACAAAACGCTTTTTAAAAAAGCTGCAGTCAATCCGCACCATGTGAACGCCTTCACGGTCTCTAGACATTTTCGGGACGTTCACGGTGGCGATGTCTCTGACATGATTTTCTGTGGCATCGAATGTGTTTGCAAACATTTGAGAGGAGGAGATCGGGTTAGAACCCTACGAAATAGAGAGGCCTTTTGGATACATAATCTCCAGACCACCAATCCTAGTGGCCTGAATCTTAGAAATGATTTGATTCTCCATTACTAATTGATTCCATTTTTTAGGGGATTAGTTACACTGTGCGGTTTTTCCTTGCGGTTTTTCTATGTTTAGCTTTTTTCTTTATCATTATAAAAAATTCTTTGTCTTATGTTTTGTTTATTTTCATGAACATAGGACATATATTGTTTCACTATTGCATTTTGTGTGGAATTTTATGTGCAACAATATCTTATTACTACTTACAGGTTTTACCTTTAAGTGTTTGTCAGGGTTAATCTGTCGAGGTAACCGAGTGGGTTAATTATTATGGACTTGGTCCAGACTCCTCCCTCCCTAGGACAGATGCCCGTATATATAACCTGTCTTTGTGGTGATTTTACAATGTCCTGAGACAAAGGGTGCATACCCGAAACGCGTCCACGCTGACCATTGGTTGTTTGTTACCTGGCTGAGTCCCGCTTGCATGCGGTTTTATGGGACCTGAATAAACAGAACTTTTCATCAAACCACTGGCTACCTATTTCTGTTCTATTGCTTATGCTGGAGTCTTCAGCCGTGTTGGGTGTCCTGAGAGCTGACCATACCTATCTTGCTTTTCTGGTGCTTCTCCACACCGGTCGAGCCCCGGACACAAGATGTCTGTTGCAGATCCCCCAGCCACAGAGGCGTTGCCCGCTCAAAGACCTGAGCTGTTGGTGCTTAAAGACATAGAGGACTACACCACCCGATTGTCAACTGCGACCAATATCTTTGACACAGAGCAAGCCTCTAAAGATATCAAACTACAACTTAACATGAACACCTTGGAAAAACTGCTTGTTCGAGAAACTAAACTTTGGTGGGATATCACCACCATGGAGAAGTATATGGAGAAGAGACTCATTCCAAGGGGTCTACGGATCAAAAAGCTCCCCACACCTACTCTAACAACAGAGCTACAGGCAGTGTGGGATGAAGCCTTAACCACCTGTTCGTTAAAATTAATGGATGTACTCCTTACTATGGAATGGGCCTCGTTGTCCAATGTGAAAACAGAGATTAAAAGCATCCAACAGGATCTCACTCCATTCTCCATGATGCCTACTGTTTGCAATTTTGATACGAGCCTTAAAGACAATATTGCACGTCTTGAGACTAACTTGGTTGAAACCAAAAAGTTAAAGTTTCAGCGTGACCTCCACGATTTGAAATCTAATAAAATGTATGCGTGGGGTGAGTGGGATAAAATCATCCCCACTAAGTCTATTCTACGTAAGAAAAACGCCAAACCTGCACAGAGAGTTACCTTCTCCTCCTTGGAGTCTGAAACCTCGGACTCCATGTCGTATCTTTCGGAGGTTCCTGAGTCTAATGCCGGGTCATCGACCAGAGGCCCCCTCTCCAACCCGCCCTTCCGCAATCCTCGTGGTAAGAGGTCAAAAAACGGGGTAGGAGAGCGGGGAGGAAACATCGGCACCAGGCGTTCCCCTCGAGAAAGCAAGCCGAGGAATCAATGGTAGAAACCGGTGAGGTACTCAATCTTTCTGCTACTATTCTATCCATACCCCAAATCAAAGTGTTGTCTAAAGGTTTGGGTTTCTCACCTACGTATCACTTTGATGTCTTTGATACCATCCTGGACATTAATCGATTTGTTAGGTCTCTGACCTTAAAGAGACACTTTGCATTAATGCCTCCTGAACCTTCACAAGATGGGACTAATACATCGGGGACTTTTTCTTATGAAGTTTCTAGTGTTCGTAATGGTGACTTTTCAGCTACTGTGTCTAGTTCACGTTCGAATGCAATGTTTGCAAGTGTTCCTGATCTAGTTTGTGTTTCATTCCACGAGCAAATTTCTTTATGTAACCTTAGATCTCTAGAAATAGAGTCCATGAAAGCAGCTAACATGATTGATGTTCCTGGTGATTTTTTTATGAGTAATCCGGATTTTTATCCCATTTACTCTAGATCCCCTGTTATGGACAATTTCCAGGACCTAATTATGCATGATTTGGTAGAGCTTAAAAAGTCTGGTTCTTGCAAAGGTCCTGAAAATTTGTCCAAGCAGGAGAAATTAGCCATTAGACAGATTAAATATAATAAACAAATAATTGTGAGGTCAGCTGATAAGGGGGGTATGGTGGTTTGTTCGGATGCAGGGTTATATGGCTTGTTAAATAAAAAAATCCTTGAAGACCGGGGTACATATGGTACACTGCCCTCTGACCCGACATCCCTTTTTAGGGAGGATCTGAGGTCAGTGTTGAACCTTGGTCTAGATTTAGGGGTTATTTCCCAAAAACAGTATGATTATATCCTGATTCACAATCCCACTACCCCTATCTTCCACTCCCTGCCTAAGGTACACAAGGACCGATTCCCTCCCCCGATGCGATCTATCGTAGCAAACATGGTTTGCAAACATGCTCAAGTAACTAAGGAGGTTACTGCTTTTAATACTAATCAATGTTTTCCTATACGTTCGTTTATTAACTGCCAGACTACTTTTACAGTTTATGTTATATCCTGCATGAAATGCAAATTAAGTTATGTAGGCAGTACAAAACGCTTTTTAAAAAAGCTGCAGTCAATCCGCACCATGTGAACGCCTCCACGGTCTCTAGACATTTTCGGGACGTTCACGGTGGCGATGTCTCTGACATGATTTTCTGTGGCATCGAATGTGTTTGCAAACATTTGAGAGGAGGAGATCGGGTTAGAACCCTACGAAATAGAGAGGCCTTTTGGATACATAATCTCCAGACCACTAATCCTAGTGGCCTGAATCTTAGAAATGATTTGATTCTCCATTACTAATTGATTCAATTTTTTAGGGGATTAGTTACACTGAGCGGTTTTTCCTTGCGGTTTTTCTATGTTTAGCTTTTTTCTTTATCATTATAAAAAATTCTTTGTCTTATGTTTTGTTTATTTTCATGAACATAGGACATATATTGTTTCACTATTGCATTTTGTGTGGAATTTTATGTGCAACAATATCTTATTACTACTTACAGGTTTTACCTTTAAGTGTTTGTCAGGGTTAATCTGTCGAGGTAACCGAGTGGGTTAATTATTATGGACTTGGTCCAGACTCCTCCCTCCCTAGGACAGATGCCCGTATATAACCTTTCTTTGTGGTGATTTTACAATGTGCTGAGACAAAGGGTGCATACCCGAAACGCGTCCACGCTGACCATTGGTTGTTTGTTACCTGGCTGAGTCCCGCTTGCATGCGGTTTTATGGGACCTGAATAAACAGAACTTTTCATCATACCACTGGCTACCTATTTCTGTTCTATTGCTTATGCTGGAGTCTTCAGCCGTGTTGGGTGTCCTGAGAGCTGACCATACCTATCTTGCTTTTCTGGTGCTTCTCCACACCGGTCGAGCCCCGGACTCAAGATGTCTGTTGCAGATCTCCCAGCCACAGAGGCGTTGCCCACTCAAAGACCTGAGCTGTTGGTGCTTAAAGACATAGAGGACTACACCACCCGATTGTCAACTGCGACCAATATCTTTGACACAGAGCAAGCCTCTAAAGATATCAAACTACAACTTAACATGAACACCTTGGAAAAACTGCTTGTTCGAGAAACTAAACTTTGGTGGGATATCACCACCATGGAGAAGTATATGGAGGAGAGACTCATTCCAAGGGGTCTACGGATCAAAAAGCTCCCCACACCTACTCTAACAACAGAGCTACAGGCAGTGTGGGATGATGCCTTAACCACCTGTTCGTTAAAATTAATGGATGTACTCCTTACTATGGAACAGGCCTCGTTGTCCAATGTGAAAACAGAGATTAAAAGCATCCAACAGGATCTCACTCCATTCTCCATGATGCCTACTGTTTGCAATTTTGATACGAGACTTAAAGACAATATTGCACGTCTTGAGACTAACTTGGTTGAAACCAAAAAGTTGAAGTTTCAGCGTGACCTCCACGATTTTAAATCTAATAAAATGTATGCGTGGGGTGAGTGGGATAAAATCATCCCCACTAAGTCTATTCTACGTAAGAAAAACGCCAAACCTGCACAGAGAGTTACCTTCTCCTCCTTGGAGTCTGAAACCTCGGACTCCATGTCGGATCTTTCGGATGTTCCTGAGTCTAATGCCGGGTCATCGTTCAGAGGCCCCCTCTCCAACCTGCCCTTCCGCAATCCTCGTGGTAAGAGGTCAAAAAACGGGGTAGGAGAGCGGGAAGGAAACATCGGCACAAGGCGTTCCCCTCGAGAAAGCAAGCCGAGGAATCAATGGTAGAAACCGGTGAGGTACTCAATCTTTCTGCTACTATTCTATCCATACCCCAAATCAAAGTGTTGTCTAAAGGTTTGGGTTTCTCACCTACGTATCACTTTGATGTCTTTGATACCATCCTGGACATTAATCGATTTGTTAGGTCTCTGACCTTAAAGAGACACTTTGCATTAATGCCTCCTGAACCTTCACAAGATGGGACTAATACATCGGGGACTTTTTCTTATGAAGTTTCTAATGTTCGTAATGGTGACTTTTCAGCTACTGTGTCTAGTTCACGTTCTAATGCAATGTTTACAAGTGTTCCTGATCTAGTTTGTGTTTCATTCCACGAGCAAATTTCTTTATGTAACCTTAGATCTCTAGAAATAGAGTCCATGAAAGCAGCTAACATGATTGATGTTCCTGGTGATTTTTTTATGAGTAATCCGGATTTTTATCCCATTCACTCTAGATCCCCTGTTATGGACAATTTCCAGGACCTAATTATGCATGATTTGGTAGAGCTTAAAAAGTCTGGTTCTTGCAAAGGTCCTGAAAATTTGTCCAAGCAGGAGAAATTAGCCATTCGACAGATTAAAGATAATAAACAAATAATTGTGAGGTCAGCTGATAAGGGGGGTATGGTGGTTTGTTCGGATGCAGGGTTATATGGCTTGTTAAATAAAAAAATCCTTGAAGACCGGGGTACATATGGTACACTGCCCTCTGACCCGACATCCCTTTTTAGGGAGGATCTGAGGTCAGTGTTGAACCTTGGTCTAGATTTAGGGGTTATTTCCCAAAAACAGTATGATTATATCCTGATTCACAATCCCACTACCCCTATCTTCCACTCCCTGCCTAAGGTACACAAGGACCGATTCCCTCCCCCGATGCGATCTATCGTAGCGGGAATCGGTTCCTTGAATGAACGCCTTAGTCAGTGGGTGGACTCAGTCTTAAAACCTTTGGTTCCTCTCTCCCCCAGTTATAATAAGGACTCGCAATATTTGTTATCCATGGTGGGCCAGATAGAATGGCAACCCTCCTTCTCCTGGCTCACCATGGATATCGAATCCTTATATTCATCTTTACCTCATCACTTGTCCATTTTGGCCGTCACCTCCATTATGTCCACTTTTTCCACCTACAGTATTGAGTTGCAGGAATTTGTCATCGAGGCTTTACGTTATTTATTATCACATATTTTTTTTTCCTTTGATGGAGACTTTTTTATTCAAAAAACGGGCGCCTCTATGGGCGCTAAAGCCTCACCATCCATTGCTAACATTTTTGTTTTCTGGTGGGAGTTACAATACATTTTTTGTGATGACAATCCATTTCAACAAGATATTGCTTTTTTTGGTAGATTTGTGGACGATGTGGTCATAATTTGGAAGTCAGATCCTGGTAATATACAAAATTTCATTGATTTCATAAACAATAATCCCTTTAATATATGGTTTACTTTTGCTTGTAATGAAACTCAAGTCCCGTTTTTGGATATACTGCTAACAGCCTAAACTCCTCATGTGTGTACATCCACCTATCGCAAAGTCTGTGTGGGTAATTCACTTTTAAGAGCTGAGTCCTGTCACCCAAGACACACAATTGCTGCTGTGCCTGTGGGTGAATTTACCCGTGCTAAGCGTAATTGTTCCTCTCAAGAATTGTTCAACAATGAATCTGCTGTGGTAAAAGAACGTTTGACTAACAGAGGCTATCCCCCAAGATTAATACACAGAGCTTTAAACAAGGTTTGTGACAAGGATAGGAAGGAGTTATTGACCTCATCTAAATCTAAAAGTGGCAATAGAAATATAGGAACTAAAAGTCCCGATAATGATATCGTTACTTTTGTTACTACTTTCAGTACAGAGTATCATGAGGTAACTAAAATTGTAAAGAAGTATCTACCAGTTTTATTGCAGGATCCAATTTTGGCTAAATTCATACGTAGAGGTTGTAGGTTTTCCTCTATACGCGCTCCCACCCTTGGCAACATTTTGTCACCTAGCATGTTTTCTACCACCGTTGAGACTAGCCCCACCTGGCCCCAGGTAAAAGGTTTTTACAAGTGTGGCCTCTCTTGCTGTGTGGTTTGCAAACATGCTCAAGTAACTAAGGAGGTTACTGCTTTTAATACTAATCAATGTTTTCCTATACGTTCGTTTATTAACTGCCAGACTACTTTTACAGTTTATGTTATATCCTGCATGAAATGCAAATTAAATTATGTAGGCAGTACAAAACGCTTTTTAAAAAAGCTGCAGTCAATCCGCACCATGTGAACGCCTCCACGGTCTCTAGACATTTTAGGGACGTTCACGGTGGCGATGTCTCTGACATGATTTTCTGTGGCATCGAATGTGTTTGCAAACATTTGAGAGGAGGAGATCGGGTTAGAACCCTACGAAATAGAGAGGCCTTTTGGATACATAATCTCCAGACCACTAATCCTAGTGGCCTGAATCTTAGAAATGATTTGATTCTCCATTACTAATTGATTCCATTTTTTAGGGGATTAGTTACACTGTGCGGTTTTTCCTTGCGGTTTTTCTATGTTTAGCTTTTTCTTTATCATTATAAAAAATTCTTTGTCTTATGTTTTGTTTATTTTCATGAACATAGGACATATATTGTTTCACTATTGCATTTTGTGTGGAATTTTATGTGCAACAATATCTTATTACTACTTACAGGTTTTACCTTTAAGTGTTTGTCAGGGTTAATCTGTCGAGGTAACCGAGTGGGTTAATTATTATGGACTTGGTCCAGACTCCTCCCTCCCTAGGACAGATGCCCGTATATAACCTGTCTTTGTGGTGATTTTACAATGTGCTGAGACAAAGGGTGCATACCCGAAACGCGTCCACGCTGACCATTGGTTGTTTGTTACCTGGCTGAGTCCCGCTTGCATGCGGTTTTATGGGACCTGAATAAACAGAACTTTTCATCATACCACTGGCTACCTATTTCTGTTCTATTGCTTATGCTGGAGTCTTCAGCCGTGTTGGGTGTCCTGAGAGCTGACCATACCTATCTTGCTTTTCTGGTGCTTCTCCACACCGGTCGAGCCCCGGACTCAAGATGTCTGTTGCAGATCCCCCAGCCACAGAGGCGTTGCCCGCTCAAAGACCTGAGCTGTTGGTGCTTAAAGACATAGAGGACTACACCACCCGATTGTCAACTGCGACCAATATCTTTGACACAGAGCAAGCCTCTAAAGATATCAAACTACAACTTAACATGAACACCTTGGAAAAACTGCTTGTTCGAGAAACTAAACTTTGGTGGGATATCACCACCATGGAGAAGTATATGGAGGAGAGACTCATTCCAAGGGGTCTACGAATCAAAAAGCTCCCCACACCTACTCTAACAACAGAGCTACAGGCAATGTGGGATGAAGCCTTAACCACCTGTTCGTTAAAATTAATGGATGTACTCCTTACTATGGAATGGGCCTCGTTGTCCAATGTGAAAACAGAGATTAAAAGCATCCAACAGGATCTCACTCCATTCTCCATGATGCCTACTGTTTGCAATTTTGATACGAGACTTAAAGACAATATTGCACGTCTTGAGACTAACTTGGTTGAAACCAAAAAGTTGAAGTTTCAGCGTGACCTCCACGATTTTAAATCTAATAAAATGTATGCGTGGGGTGAGTGGGATAAAATCAACCCCACTAAGTCTATTCTACGTAAGAAAAACGCCAAACCTGCACAGAGAGTTACCTTCTCCTCCTTGGAGTCTGAAACCTCGGACTCCATGTCGGATCTTTCGGAGGTTCCTGAGTCTAATGCCGGGTCATCGACCAGAGGCCCCCTCTCCAACCTGCCCTTCCGCAATCCTCGTGGTAAGAGGTCAAAAAACGGGGTAGGAGAGCGGGGAGGAAACATCGGCACCAGGCGTTCCCCTCGAGAAAGCAAGCCGAGGAATCAATGGTAGAAACCGGTGAGGTACTCAATCTTTCTGCTACTATTCTATCCATACCCCAAATCAAAGTGTTGTCTAAAGGTTTGGGTTTCTCACCTACGTATCACTTTGATGTCTTTGATACCATCCTGGACATTAATCGATTTGTTAGGTCTCTGACCTTAAAGAGACACTTTGCATTAATGCCTCCTGAACCTTCACAAGATGGGACTAATACATCGGGGACTTTTTCTTATGAAGTTTCTAGTGTTCGTAATGGTGACTTTTCAGCTACTGTGTCTAGTTCACGTTCGAATGCAATGTTTGCAAGTGTTCCTGATCTAGTTTGTGTTTCATTCCACGAGCAAATTTCTTTATGTAACCTTAGATCTCTAGAAATAGAGTCCATGAAAGCAGTTAACATGATTGATGTTCCTGGTGATTTTTTTATGAGTAATCCGGATTTTTATCCCATTCACTCTAGATCCCCTGTTATGGACAATTTCCAGGACCTAATTATGCATGATTTGGTAGAGCTTAAAAAGTCTGGTTCTTGCAAAGGTCCTGAAAATTTGTCCAAGCAGGAGAAATTAGCCATTAGACAGATTAAAGATAATAAACAAATAATTGTGAGGTCAGCTGATAAGGGAGGTATGGTGGTTTGTTCGGATGCAGGGTTATATGGCTTGTTAAATAAAAAAATCCTTGAAGACCGGGGTACATATGGTACACTGCCCTCTGACCCGACATCCCTTTTTAGGGAGGATCTGAGGTCAGTGTTGAACCTTGGTCTAGATTTAGGGGTTATTTCCCAAAAACAGTATGATTATATCCTGATTCACAATCCCACTACCCCTATCTTCCACTCCCTGCCTAAGGTACACAAGGACCGATTCCCTCCCCCGATGCGATCTATCGTAGCGGGAATCGGTTCCTTGAATGAACGCCTTAGTCAGTGGGTGGACTCAGTCTTAAAACCTTTGGTTCCTCTCTCCCCCAGTTATAATAAGGACTCGCAACATTTGTTATCCATGGTGGGCCAGATAGAATGGCAACCCTCCTTCTCCTGGCTCACCATGGATATCGAATCCTTATATTCATCTTTACCTCATCACTTGTCCATTTTGGCCGTCACCTCCATTATGTCCACTTTTTCCACCTACAGTATTGAGTTGCAGGAATTTGTCATCGAGGCTTTACGTTATTTATTATCACATAATTTTTTTTCCTTTGATGGAGACTTTTTTATTCAAAAAACGGGCGCCTCTATGGGCGCTAAAGCCTCACCATCCATTGCTAACATTTTTGTTTTCTGGTGGGAGTTACAATACATTTTTTGTGATGACAATCCATTTCAACAAGATATTGCTTTTTTTGGTAGATTTGTGGACGATGTGGTCATAATTTGGAAGTCAGATCCTGGTAATATACAAAATTTAATTGATTTCATAAACAATAATCCCTTTAATTTATGGTTTACTTTTGCTTGTAATGAAACTCAAGTCCCGTTTTTGGATATACTGCTAACAGCTGAAACTCCTCATGTGTGTACATCCACCTATCGCAAAGTCTGTGTGGGTAATTCACTTTTAAGAGCTGAGTCCTGTCACCCGAGACACACAATTGCTGCTGTGCCTGTGGGTGAATTTACCCGTGCTAAGCGTAATTGTTCCTCTCAAGAATTGTTCAACAATGAATCTGCTGTGGTAAAAGAACGTTTGACTAACAGAGGCTATCCCCCAAGATTAATACACAGAGCTTTAAACAAGGTTTGTGACAAGGATAGGAAGGAGTTATTGACCTCATCTAAATCTAAAAGTGGCAATAGAAATATAGGAACTAAAAGTCCCGATAATGATATCGTTACTTTTGTTACTACTTTCAGTACAGAGTATCATGAGGTAACTAAAATTGTAAAGAAGTATCTACCAGTTTTATCGCAGGATCCAATTTTGGCTAAATTCATACGTAGAGGTTGTAGGTTTTCCTCTATACGCGCTCCCACCCTTGGCAACATTTTGTCACCTAGCATGTTTTCTACCACCGGTGAGAATAGCCCCACCTGGCTTCAGGTAAAAGGTTTTTACAAGTGTGGCCTCTCTCGCTGTGTGGTTTGCAAACATGCTCAAGTAACTAAGGAGGTTACTGCTTTTAATACTAATCAATGTTTTCCTATACGTTCGTTTATTAACTGCCAGACTACTTTTACAGTTTATGTTATATCCTGCATGAAATGCAAATTAAATTATGTAGGCAGTACAAAACGCTTTTTAAAAAAACGTATACAGGAGCACTTTCGAGCTGCAGTCAATCCGCACCATGTGAACGCCTCCACGGTCTCTAGACATTTTAGGGACGTTCACGGTGGCGATGTCTCTGACATGATTTTCTGTGGCATCGAATGTGTTCGCAAACATTTGAGAGGAGGAGATCGGGTTAGAACCCTACGAAATAGAGAGGCCTTTTGGATACATAATCTCCAGACCACTCATCCTAGTGGCCTGAATCTTAGAAATGATTTGATTCTCCATTACTTATTGATTCCATTTTTTAGGGGATTAGTTACACTGTGCGGTTTTTCCTTGCGGTTTTTCTATGTTTAGCTTTTTTCTTTTTCATTATAAAAAATTATTTGTCTTATGTTTTGTTTATTTTCATGAACATAGGACATATATTGTTTCACTATTGCATTTTGTGTGGAATTTTATGTGCAACAATATCTTATTACCACTTACAGGTTTTACCTTTAAGTATTTGTCAGGGTTAATCTGTCGAGGTAACCGAGTGGGTTAATTATTATGGACTTGGTCCAGACTCCTCCCTCCCTCGGACAGATGCCCGTATATAACCTGTCTTTGTGGTGATTTTACAATGTGCTGAGACAAAGGGTGCATACCCGAAACGCGTCCACGCTGATCATTGTTTGTTTGTTACCTGGCTGAGTCCCGCTTGCATGCGGTTTTATGGGATCTGAATAAACAGAACTTTTCATCGTACCACTGGCTACCTATTTCTGTTCTATTGATTCATAATACTGTTTAACCCTGATCTCCCTCCTTGAGCCTTTATCACTCTTGCCAAAAGCGCTGAGGGCTTACCATTCTCTGCAAATTGTCTCTGTCCCAAAAAGAACAACCAATTCTGTGCCCTCTCCACCTGATAGTTAGCTAACTCCTCTTGTGCATTATTACGTTTAATAAAATTCTCCTCACTCTTGCAATTTTCGTATGCCTTCCTCTGGGACTCTGCCTATCCCACCAACAATGTTTCCCTTGCTCTGAAGCCCCTTCTTAGATGTGTTATATCTTTAAACAGAACCCCCCACAAGTAGGCTTTAAGAGTGTCCCAAACTGCAATTGTACTTGCCGTTCCTAAATTTTCCCACCAGAATTGGGAAATATCTACCACGAGTCCCTCATCTCTATCCAATATGTTTAGCCAGTGTGGGTTTAGCCTAAAAATTCTATTGCCAGATGCCTTACTACCACCGAAATTTACCTCCAGTACTTGCATCACATGGTCAGATATTGATCGAGGTTCATTTTTAATCTTTATCACCAGTCTACTACCTGCCAAATTACTCATACACATATCAATTCTTGAGGCAGATTTATTCGCTCTATTAAAACACGTAAATCCCTCGCTTGGACCATATTTTTCTCTCCAGATGTCAAACTATCGTACCTCTGCAATACATTTCGAGAGCTGTGTATGACAGGAGGGCCTATACAATGCTCCCGCAGATCTATCCAGCTCTACATTCATTACTGTGTTAAAATCTCCCATAAGGAATAGTGGTACCTCATGTCTTGCTCCAATAAATTCCAGGAGTGCAACAAGGACATTTGGGGAGATAAGAGGGGGATGTAAACATATGCAATAATAGCTTTTACACGTTCCAATACTCCTTGTATGAAAATGTATCTACCAAACTTATCAATACACTTCCTACCCAGTACAAACAAAATGTGTCTGTGAATAAACAATGAAACCCCCCTTGAATATTATGAGTATAACACATGCAGTTGCAGGCTGGCCCATTTCTTTGTCTGCAATCCACTGACCTATTTAGAAAAGTGTGTCTCGGTAATCCCCACTATCGCTGGCAAATGTCTAGATATCTGTTGAAATACTGCGAGTCTCTTGACCCTATCTCCCAGACCCCTCACGTTCCACAAAATAAATTCAATCATTTAACTGGCAAGAGAAAGAAAAGAGAAGAGAGAGAGAAATAGAAAAATAAAAAACACCTCAAAAAGGGGGACTCCCCTCCCGAGTGTCAGACGTCCTCCCCTCAACCCAACACCCCCATATGTCTCAGACACAGCACACCTATCTCCAAGACTCTTAGCCATCCTCCAGTTCGCTCCTTACATGACAGTGAGCTTAGCCTATCATCATCCGGGGCAGAACACCGACGGCTCTGCGGCGTCCCCATCCGCAGGAAGTTGAATGAGGTTATCACCGCTGGACCGTGAGGCCTGTGCCGGAACAACGGGGGCATGTAGGAAGGTATGTTAAAGTTTACTTTGTTTATTTTTAAGGCCCGGGTACAGGAATATATAACATTTCTCCATTACAGTTGTCCTTTAAATAAATAATTTTGATCCATAAAAGCCAGGTAAGAAGTCCAGAATGGAAGCTAACTCTTGTCACTACATTCTCATTGCATGAAGGACATTTCCAAAAGAATCTGCATGTCATACTGAATAACAGAATTATTTCACTAACCCAGCACACACCCTAGGCATATTTCGGCAAGGCAAAGTGTTCTACACCCCTATTGAGGCTCTCTGTAGCCCAGAAATAGCCGTTTTTAATAGGGATTTGCCGCAAACAAATTCAGACCGAACCAAATTTTTTTGGAAAATCTGGTGAATCGGCCAAATCGGATTTTTCAAAAATTCGCTCATCTGTAGTAATAATTTGGAAATGTGCATTGTAAGTTTTTTTATGTTTAAAAAATAATACTGTTTTTATTAGGCGGTTTGTTCAATAAAATTTGAATTGTATTCTTAACTGATTAACGACCAAGGACGTGTATACATGTGCCATTAAAGGCCGGCCCTCAGCTGATTCTTGTAGCTGAGGGCCAGCGTTAATAGCCGACATGCGGCGATTGTCACAGACGGCTATTAACCCTTTAGATCGCAGCTGTCAAAGCTGACAGCAGCGTCTAAAGGGACCTGTAAACACTCCCTGGTGGTCCAGTTTAGGTAGCTGGAGGGCTTAAAGGGGTACTCCGGTGGTTAAGGTTTTTGGCTATATTGCATCTTCTTTAAATGTTCATGTTTTTTTTGCAAATGACATGTATTATATGTTTGTGAAGCATGTGTCTTTTTTTCTTATCTGTTTGTGGGCCAGGAAGTTCTGTAGTTCTGTGTTGGATCTCTTACTGTCGTCCACAGCATCAGCATGTTAGGATTAGGCTGTGGACAACGCGTCAGGGCTTTTTTTTCTCTGTTCTTTCAGAGGACGCAGGTTTGCATCAGAGAAAGAAGCCACGCCCCTCATCTCCCCCTCCCGGAGGATGCAGGTGTGAATGAGAGAAAGAAGCTAGAACAGCGGGAGAGAGAGGGCGTACACAGCTCCTCATCTCCCTTCCCCCTGCTTTGTCTTCTGAGGACGCAGGTCTTCACTGACAGAAGACAGAGAAGATAAGTGTGTTATCTGAAGGGGAGGATAACAAGGTGCATGGGCTGGGGATGTATAGACTGCAGAGGGATAAATCTCAGACTGGGGATGATTTCTATGTGTGAAGGGGGGAGGTGGACTCCTGAATGACACATGCTGGTAGTTGTAGTCCCTGTATGTGTGTGCATGCTAGTTTTTGCAAACCAGTGTGCCTCCAGATGTTGCAAAACTACAACCCCCAGCATGCCCTGACAGCCTTAGGGCATGCTGGGAGTTGTAGTTTTGCAACAGCTGGAGGCACACTGATAGGGAAACACTGCTCTAGCCAATTCAGTATATTACAAACAAAGTGCATTGTTTCCCAACCAGGGTGTCGTCAGCTGTATCAATACTACAACTCCTAGCATGCCCAGACAGCTTTTGGCTGTCCGAGCATGCTGGTAGTAGTAGTTTTGCAACACCTGGAGGCAACCTGGTTTGGAAACACTGGTGTATGCCCTATAGAGGTGTGGTGCATTACAACCCCCAGGAGACAACAGAGGCAGCATGCTGGTGTTATACAACAGACTGAAGACTCCTGAATGACACATGCTGGGTGTTGTAGTCCCTTTTGTGTGTGTATGCCGGTGTATCCCAACCAGGGCTGATTATATTAGTGTGCTGTGCATAAGGGGGCCGACCCTGGAAAATAGTAAGGTCGGTAAAGGGTGGGGAAAAAAAAGGAGCCGCCCCAAACCAGCAAGGCATGTGGCATGCTGGGATTTGTAGTTTTCAGCACAGCAAAAAACTGGAAATAGAAGCAAAGATAGAAAAATAAAGTGGGGGATAAAAAGACAACAAAGAACGGAAATAGAGTGGCCTAAACAACAAGAATAGAAATGAAACACAATAAATAGGGTAAGTCAAAAACAGAAAAACACGTTGACCACCGGAGTACCACTCTAACTCTGTTCCTCTGCTGGTCCCGGCTCTTGCATTGATAAAGTCTGGCTGAACCAGGCTTTATCAATCAAGTGCAGAGCACACAGATCAATGTGGTTCTATGGAACCACATTGATCTGTAGGAGGGATCTGATGATCTTAAAAGTCTCCTAAAGGGACTAATAAAGTGTAAAAAAAAAAGTTTAATAAAAGTTAAAAAAAAAACAAAAAAACACATTAAGAGTTTAAAACACTCTATTTTTCCCCAAACTCCATATGAAAAATATAAAAACATAATAAAAATAAACATTTGTGGTATCGCCGCGTGTGTAAATGTCTGAACTATAAATAAATAACATTAATTAAACTGAAAGGTCAGTGGCGTATACGTAAAAAAATACCTAAGTCCAAAATTGTGCAGTTTTAGTCACTTTGTATACTCTAAAAAAAATGTGTGAAAACTGATCAAAAAGTCCCTCAAAACAAAATGGTACAGATCATGGCGCAAAAAATGAGCCCCATATATGGAAAAATAAAAAAAAGTTATAAGGGTCAGAAGAGGATATTTTAAACCTACAAATTTTCGTGCATAATGTTATAATTTTATAACAGAAGTAGAACAAAATCAAACCTATATAAGTTGGGTATCATTTTAATCATATGGGCCTACAGAATAAAGATGAGGTGTTGTTTTTACCGAAAACTGTGCTGCGTAGAAACAAAAGCCCTCAAAAATTACAAAATGCCTTTTTTATTTACCCCACAAATACTTTTTTTTCTGGTTTCATCATAGATTTTGTGGTGAAATTATTGATGTCATTACAAAGTAAAATTGATGGCACAAAAAACAAGCCCCATAGGAGTCTGTAGGTGGAAAATTGAAAGCATTATGATTTTTAGAAGGTGAGGAGGAAAAAACAAAAGTGCAAAATAAATAAATAAACTGTGGTCCTTAACCCCTTAAGGACTGAGCCCTTTTTTTTGCAATTTTGACCACTGTCACTTTAAGCATTAATAACTCTGGGATGCTTTTACCAATTATTCTGATTCCAAGATTGTTTTTTTGTGACATATTCTACTTTATGTTAGTGGTAAATTTTCGTTGTTACTTGCATCCTTTCTTGGTGAAAAATCCCCAAATTTCATGAACATTTTGAAAATTTAGCATTTTTCTAAATTTGAAACTCTCTGCTTGTAAGGAAAATGGATATTCCAAATAAATTATATATTGATTCACATATACAATATGTCTACTTTATATTTCATCATAAATTTGACATGTTTTTACCTTTGGAAGACATCAAAGGATTCGGGCACCAGTTCAGTTTTGAAGTGGATTTGAGGGGTCTTCATGTTAGAAATACCCCATAAATTACCCCATTATAAACCCCCCCCCCCCCCAAGTATTCAAAATGACATTCAGAAAGTGTGTTAACCCTTTAGGTGTTTCACAGCAATAGCAGCAAGGTAAAGGAGAAAATTCTAAATCTTCATTTTTTGCACTCGCATGTTCTTTTAGACCCAGTTTTAGAAATTTTACAAGGGGTAAAAGGAGAAAAAGCCCCCCAAAATTATTCGTAACCCAATTTTTCTTGAGTAAGGAAATACCTCATATGTGTATGTCAAGTGCTCTGTGGGTGCACTAGAGGCCTCAGAAGGGAAGGAGCGACAATGGGATTTTGGAGACTGAGTTTTTCTGAAATGGCTTTTTGGGGGCATGTCCCATTTAGGAAGCCCCTATGGTGCCAGAACAGCAAATAAAACCCAACATGGCATACCATTTTGGAAACTACACCCCTCAAGGAACGCAACAAAGGGTCCACTGAGCCTTAACACCCCACAGGTGTTTGACGACTTTTCGTTAAAGTTGGATGTGTAAATTAATTAATTTATCTTTTTCACAAAAATGCTGGTTTTCCCCAAATGTAAAATTTTTACAAGGGATAATAGGACAAAATGCCCCCCAAAATTTCTCTTCTGAGTATGGAAATACCCCATGTGTGGACGTCAAGTGCACTGCGGGCGCACTACAATGCTCAGAAGAGAAGAAGTCACATTTGGCTTTTGGAAAGCAAATTTTGCTGAAATGGTTTTTGGCGGACATGTCGCATTTAGGAAGTCCCTATGGTGACAGAACAGCAAACAAAAAAATAAAAAACATGGCATACTATTTTGGAAACTACACCCCTCAAGGAACGTAACAAGGGGTACAGTGAGCCTTAACACCCCACAGGTGCTTGACAAATTTCCGCTAAAATTGGATGTGAAAATGAAAAATTAGATTTTTTTCACTAAAATGCTGGTTTTACCCCAAATTTTTCATTTTCACAAGGGGTAATTGGAGAAAAAGCCTCCCAACATTTGTAACCCCATTTCTATGGAAATACCCCATATATGGATGTAAAGTAGTGATGAGCGGCATATGCCATATTCAAATTCACGATATTTCGCGAATATGAGGACGAATATTTGTCCCCTATTCGTGAAATTCGAAAATTCGTTATATTCGTGAATTTTTTTGAATTGTGAAATTTCGCAATTGGGAATGCAAAATTAATAGCGTAATTTCGCTCGTCTGTGCATGCACGCTATAACATCATGCGAGGGACGTTGCTAGGGATATTGCTAAGCTCTGACAACTGTGCTTGCAGGACTCTCATTGGCTGACAGGCAAAAGTAGGGCGGAATTTCCACAAATATTCACATTGTGAATATTCGTATTGCAAATATTCGCAATGCGAATATTCGCAAGCATAAACCTTTCGCCTCACAGTCTCATCCCTGGGTCTTTAATGAAATGATACAAGCATTGCATTTATCAGTCGAAGGAGATCCCTACAATGTGCTCAGTTTTTAAAACAGTTTGAAAAAAAGACGAATATTCGTAATAGCAAAATTTTATCATGAAATTCGTAATATTCGCAAATTCACGAATATGCGATATTCATGATGAATATTCGAATTGCAAATATTCGTGAGCAACACTAATGTAAAGTGTTCTGCGGACGAACTACTATGCACAGAAGAGAAGGAGCGCCGTTGAGCTTTTGGTGAGAGAATTTGGTTGGAATAGAAGTGGAAGGCAATGTGCGTTTACAAAGCCCCCCCGTGGTGCCAGAACAGTGGACCCCCAACAGGTGACCCTATTTTGGAAACTACACCCCTCACAGAATTTAATAAGGGGTGCAGTGAACATTTACACCCCACTGGCATTTGACAGATCTTTGGAACATTGGGCTGTGCAAATGAAAAATTACATTTTTCAATTTCACAGACCACTGTTCCAAAAATTTGTCAGACACCTGTGGGGTGTAAATGCTCACTGTACCCCTTATTACAATACGTGAGGGGTGTAGTTTCCAAAATGGGGTCACATGTAGGGGGGTCCACTGTTCTGGCACTATGGGGGCTTTGTAAACACACATGGCCTTCAATTTCGGACACATTCTCACTCCAGAAGCCCAATGCCGCTCCTTCTCTTCTGAGCATTGTAGTTCGCCCTCAGAGCACTTTACATCCACATATGGGGTATGGTCTTACTTAGAGGAAATGGGGCTACTCATTTTGGGGGCTTTTTTCCTATTGTCCCTTGTGAAAATAAAAAATGTAGGTTAAAATCGGCATTTTAGTTATTTTTTTTTTCATTTTCACATGCAACTTTAACGGAAATTTGTCAAACACCTGTGAGGTGTTAAGGCTCACTATACCCCTTGTTACATTCCGTGAGGGGTGTAGTTTCCAAAATGGGGTCACATATGGGTATTTATTGCTTTGCGTTTATGTCAGAACTGCTGTAAAATCAGCCACCCCTGTGCAAATCACCAATTTAGACCTCAAATGTTCATGGCACGCTCTCAATTCTGAGCCATGTTGTGCGCCCCCAGAATATTTTAAGCCCACATGGGGTATTTCCGTATTCAGAAGAAATTGTGTTATAAATTTTGGGGGTCTTTTTTTTCCTTTTACCGCTTGTGAAAATTAAAAGTATGGGGCAACACCAGCATGTTAGTGTTAAAATATATATTTTTTTACACTAACATACTGGTGTAGACCCCAACTTTACCTTTTCATAAGGGGTAAAAGGAGAAAAAGCCCCCCAAAATTTGTAACGCAATTTCTCCCGAGTACGCAGATACCCCATATGTGGCCCTAAACTGTTTCCTGGAAATACGACAGGGCTCCAAAGTGAGAGAACACCATGCGCATTTGAGGACTAAATTGGGGATTTGAATCCGCCACAAAAATACCCTATGGCAGTGTTTCCCAAACAGGGTGTCTCCAGCTGTTGCAAAACTCCTGGCATGCCTTGACAGTCAGTGGCTGTCCGGCAATACTGTGAGTTGTTGTTTTTCAACAGCTGGAGGCTCCGTTTTGGAAACACTGCCGCACAATACGTTTTTTAATTTTTTTTTTACTGGGGGGGGGGGGACTGTGTAGGGGTATGTGTATATGTAATGTTTTACCCTTTCTTTTGTGTTAGTGTAGTGTTTTTATGGTACATTCACAAGGGCAAAAGTTTACAATGAGTTTCCCGCTTGGAGTTTGAGCTGCGGCGGAAAATTTCCTGCATCTCAAACTTGCAGCAGAACTCGCTGTGAAGCCGCCCGTGTGAATGTACTCTGTACATTCACATGGGGAGAGCAAACCTTCAGCTGTTGCAAAACTACAACTCCCAGCATGCACTGGCAGACCATACATGCTGGGAGTGGTAGTAATGCAACAGCTGGAGGCACATTGGTTGTGAAACACAGAGTTTGTTGCTTAACTCAGTGTTTTGCAACCAGTGTGCCTCCAGCTGTTGCAAAACTAGAACTCCCAGCACATACAGTCTCTCAGTGCATGCTGGGAGTTGTATTTTTACAACAGCTGGAGGCACACTGGTTACAAAACACTGAGTTAGGTGACAAACTTGGTTTCACAACCAGCGTGTCTCCAGCTGTTGCAAAACTGCAACAATCAGCATGCATTGACAGTCGAAGGGCATGCTGGGAGTTGTAGTTTTGCAACAGCTGGAGGCACACTGCTACAACTCCCAGCATGCCCTTTGGTAGTATGTGCATGCTTGGGAGTTGTAGTTATGCAACAGCTGGCTGCACACTTTTTCATAGAAAAAATGTGCCTCCAGCTGTTGCATAACTACAACCCCCAGCATGCACAGACTGCCAAAGGACATGCTGGGAGTTGTAGTTGGAACTCCAGCTGTTGCAAAACTACAACTCCCAGCATACCCTTTGACTGTGCATGCTGCGAGTTGTTGCTAAGCAACAGCAGGAGGGGAACAGGTCTCACCTCCTGCTGTATCCTGTATCATGTGATCGTGTGGTGGCACCCATGCAAATCGTTGGTCTGAACCCCGACAGGGTTTTGCACGGGGTCCTTGCTGATTTGCAGCGATCGCCGACAGAGGTTTACACGGGGTGCCTGCTGATAGATATCAGCAGTCACCCCGGTCCGGTTCCCGCCCGGCGAGCGGCGGGGACCGGAATTCCCAACGGCGTATCCATAAGCGCTCAGTCCTTAAGGACTTTAAAACGGGGGCGTATGGATACGCCCAGCGTCCTTAAGGGGTTAAGGGATTAATAGTTGATAACATGAGAATTATGCTGTTATTAACAATTTGCATAATAATTTGGAACAGGGTGTTTATACAGTATTTTCATTAGTTTTCACCTCTGGAGGCTTCATCTCTAATTTCCAGTTTTCTCTGAGCTATTCGGTGGAGACTACCTGCTATGATGTCTCCCGCACACTGCACAAACACACACACACACTGGACACACACAGAAGAGGTGATATCACTTCCCTATATCTCTAAAGCACACTCTCAGAAGCAGCAGCATGGAGAACATTAAAAAGCAGTACTGACAAGTGTAACCTGTGAATATAGCACTAGGGTTAGATAATACATATGCTAAAACCAGTGTGTCTATGTGTGTCTATGTGTCCCCCCAAGCAGCACCCCATAGATTTCTATGGATAGCAACTGTAACCTGATCTCCTAAGGAGCTAATAATCTTTGCCTCTCTGAAGATGGATTTAAATGGTGAAATGAAAGTAATCAGTATGGCAAGCAGAGTGGATGTGTCTGATAAGTGAGGAAAAATTTTTTCTTGAATAAGATATATTAAAAAGTTTATCAGCATTTGTATTAATCATTTTTGGGGAAAAAGTTTAATAACCTGTGCTACATTTGAAGCTAATGTTATATAGTCCTGATGTAGATTTTATCAGTGTTCTTGTAGCTATCTTACTCCCGGCCAAATCCGTATACAGAATGTATATACCGAAATATAGCGAAGTAAATCAAACAGAGCCATTGTCAGTTTCATATGCTTCTACCCCTTTATTCAGTCCTTCACATCATTATATCACCTTTGTCATTAACATAAGTTCCCATCCTCACTAGTGGGGTGTTCTAGAGTATAGGGAGTGAGCAAATAGCATGGGGGATGTGCCTTGTCCTCGTGGCACTCCACTTCCTCTACACGATGGTGGGGGCCAAGATAGGAGAGAGCAGATGGGGGGAGGAGTGGACAAGTAACAGAAGTATGGAGTATTCATCTTAAATGGCATTTTACAAATACAGTACATAAAATGTATATATACACACATACATCTATCACAGTCCTACCATGCATTCGTCTTGTGTATCACCAAGAATGAGTTAATGTACATATATAAAGATAAAGATTTACATATATATATATATATATATATATATATATATATATATATATATATCATTATTGAAAAGTTCCAACAAAATGTGAATCAACCTGGTTATGGTAAATAAATTCCATAATTATTACCAGTTACCCTTGGCCTACACACATGCCCTTTACATGACCAATCAGGGTGATGAATACAGCAGTGCAGTTGTCAACAAATTATGGAGCTGTGGTACAATAAGACCATGTGTAGCCCCGGCCTTGCTTGCGAGAACCTTTTGAAGACTAGCCACTATTCCTTAGAGAAACTCATACCCATGGAAACACTGAGAGCGTATTAACAGTTTCCTCAAGCCATGAACTGACATCCCAGTCTCTGATACTATGCTAGCTCTTTCTTAGGGAATGGTGAAAAATCTCTTTTTTTTACTTATTCTGCTATTACCTCTTCTTTAAATGGAAATCAGTCTATTTCACCTCCATTATGATGTCCACATACCCTAACAGTTGACACAATGAAACACCTCCTTTTAGAGTAACAAATTTATAATATATGTGACAGTAACAAAAATAGAAATAGATTAAAGAACACTTTTTTTTTTATATGAGATTGTCTAATTGTTTATCATCTAACTGTAGGACCCTTTCTATTTCCTTGCAGAGGATTAGTTCAATCTACTATCATCCTCATTGGTAGACATACATAGCACTAATCAGGTTGATTTCTGCTCAGTGAAAACAGGTCACCACCAGGATTATACACGTTATTTAAGACTCCTAATGGGCCCACACCATATATTCTCATTTATCCATAAAGTAATTATTGGCTTCTTACTTCACACAGTCTGTATTACAAGACAAATGGACTGAAAAATGTGGGAGCATCACAGAAGTAACCTTTTTAAAGTAAACAACTAATTAAAGGAGGTTGGTCTCATTAAAGTTATTGCAATGTAGAGGAATAATTTGTCGGATTGTAAATATTCTATTACATCAATAATAGACACTTAATTAGAGGGTGAACTTGTCTAGACCCCGCTTTACTAATTGGTGTTGTTCTGTTTAGTAATATTTCAGCTAAATGGAAGGATTCAGAAGTCATACTTCATACACAGAACCAGGCAAAGTGTTAAATGCCTTTTGCTCTCGAATATATATTTGTAAAAGGAAGAAACACTGCAAAGTGTGTGAATTCCTCCTCTCATGTCCCCAGTCGGCAGTCGGCTTTTCGGGTCGCGCCCGCATGCAAGTCCCAGCCCATCACTCACCTCAGTCACCAGCGGCATCTGTCCCTCAGCTCCGGCGTGTGCCCCACCCCTCTAGGGCGTGCACGCACCAGAGCTTTAAGATTTAAAGGGCAAGTGCACTGGTTATTAGTTTCCAAACTTGTCCCATTGTTATAAAGTTCTGCTCCTCCCGCACTCCACTGCCGGATCTTTTTTGACCTAGTGCCTAAGAGAAAGCATTATATTGTCTTGCCTTGCCATGTTTCTGACCCTATTGCTCTGTGACCTGACCTTGTTCCTGTGCCGCCTGGCTACTGACCTCCTGCTATGTTCCTGACTTTGCCCCTGTGCTGCAAGCCCTGACCTTCTGCTATCCTGACCATGAGTTGCCGTTTCCTTCCTGTATCTTGAAGCTCCTCAGCCACCTGTGTGGTCAAGTCGTGCCTGGGGTAGCGACCTGAGTGTCGCCTGCAGCTGCAAGTCCATCCCGCCTTGCGGCGAGCTCTGGTGAAAACAAGCGGCACCTTAGACACCATTCTAAGGCATGGCCCACGTTATCTGCCACACAGGTCCAGTGAATCTACTATCTCCAGAGTTCCACACTACTGCGGTCCAGTGGATCTACTGACTGCCTTGTTCCTGTGTACTGAACCTGAGTGTTACAGTAAGATCCGGCCATGGAACCCGCTGAGGTACCCCTGCCTGAAGTTGAGGATCTTCCTTCCATAGTGGTTCATCAATCTCAGCAGTTGGCTCGACAGGCACAGCAACTCACTCAACTATCTGCAATGATGCAACAGCTATTGGCCATGCAGCAACAACAACAGCAGCAGACTGCTCCACTTTCTCCACCGGTTCCTGCAGTGTCTTATGGCTCCCAGCTACGTCTACCTTTACCCTCTAAGAATGATGGTAATTCCAAGTTGTGCAGAGGCTTCGTTACTCAGTGCTCCATGCACTTGGAGCTCTTGTCTGAACAGTTTCAGACGGAACGAGCTAAGGTGCCTTTGTCATTAGTCTATTGTCCGGAAAAGCCCTGGCCTGGGCTACACCCCTTTGGAACCGTGGAGACCCAGTATCTTCCAACCTGACTGCTTTCCTGGCAGAATTTAGCTGTGTCTTCAAGGAACCCGCACGTGCCTCCTCAGCTGAGATGGCGTAATTAAATCTTTGTCAAGGGAATTCCTCTGTTGGTGACTATGTGGTTCAATTCCACACTTTAGCCTCAGAACTGGCATGGAATGACAAGGCCTTGCGTACTACTTTCAAAAAAGGACTGTCAAGAAGGATTAAAGATGCCTTTGCTACACGTGATCCTCCGTTCTCCTTGACTGAACTTATTCACTTGGCAACGCATATTGATGTGCATTTTGCTGAGAGGCAGGAGGAACTTTGCTTGGAGAGGGAACCTGCCCGAATAAGGCGTTATCCTCTCCTGGCACCTGTGTTCCAACATCCACCTCTGCAGTCTTCTGTGCCTCTTCCTGAAGAGGCTATGCAAGTGGACTGCTCCTGCTTGACGCTACAGGAGAGATCTCGACGTCACAGTGAGAATTTGTGCCTGTATTGTGCTAGCCCAGAACACTTTGTCAAAGACTGTACTGTTCGTCAGAAGCTTCCGGTAAATGCTCGCACCTAGGGTACGTGGGATAGGCTTCCCTAGGTGTGAATACCTCCTCTGCTCGCTTAACCATCACTGTACAAATCTACGCTGCAGTCAAGTGTTCTTTCAGCGCTACTGCACTATTGGACTCTTACTCCGCAGGCGACTTCATTGATGCTTCTTTGGTCCATAAATCTCATCTTCCTGTTACTTGGCTTGCCAAGCCTTTGTTCATCTCTTCTGTTAATGGAAAAAATCTGGACTCTAATGTGCTATTCCGTACTGAGCCTCTCGTCATGCAAGTGGGTGTCTTACATAAGGAAAAAATTGAATTCTATGTGCTGCCTCACTGTACATCTGAGCTTCTTTTTGGTCTGCCTTGGCTCCAATGTCATTCTCTGCAACTTGACTGGAAGTCTGGAGAGATTACACCCTGGGGACAGTTCTATCAAAATCATTGTCTCGGACCAGTCCAGCCTAAAGTCGTTTCTTTCCTTTGTCCAATGCCTGGTCTGCCTCTACCTTATCAAGATTTTTCGGATGTATTCTGCGAGAAGCAGGCCGAAACACTACCTCCACATCGTCGTTACGATTGCCCCATTGATTTACTACCTGGAAACATGCCTCCTCGTGGTAGAATTTATCTACCTCCAGGAGAACCTCCAAAAAGGTTTATCCATAAGTCCTCTTCTCCAGTCGGAGCAGGTTTTTTCTATGTTGGGAAGAGGGATGGTTCTCTCCATCCGTGTATTGACTACAGGTGACTTCACGGTCAAAAATCGTTATCCTCTTCCTTTGACCTTTGAACTTTTTGACCATCTCCGGGTGCCAAGGTCTTCTCTAAGTTGGATTTGTGAGGAACATATAACCTTATCCGTATCCATGAGGGAGACAAATGGAAAAAGGCCTTCAATACCTGTGATGGACATTTTGAGTATCTCGTGATGCCTTTCAGCCTCTGCAATGCTTCAGCTGTTTTTCAAGAATTCGTCAATGATATCTTTCGAGATCTCCTCTACGCCTGTGTTGTCATGTACCTAGATGACATCTTCATCTTCTCCACCAACTTGGAGGAACATCGTACACATGTTTGTCTGGTTCTACAGTGCCCCCGGAGAAATCATCTTTACGCCAAATTGGAGAAATGCCTATTTGAGAAATCTAGTCTCCCATTCCTCAGTTACATTGTTTCTCATCAAGGTCTGCAGTTGGATTTAGCGAAACTCTTGGCAATTTTGGATTGGCCATGCCCTACTGGATTTCGTCTATTCAACGGGATTTGCCAATTATTATCATCAATTCATCCCACATTTCTCCTCTTTGGTCGCTCTTATAGTGGCTCTCACTAAGAAGAGCTCTAATCCCAAGTCTTGGCCTCCTGAGGCTGAACAAGCCTTCTCTCACTTAAAGTCTGCCTTTGTCTCTGCTCCCGTGCTCTCTAGACCCGATCCGGAGAAAGCCTTTGCATTAGGAGGTTGATGCTTCTTCCATAGAAGCTGGTGCCGTTCTTACCCAGAAAAACTCCAAAGGCAAGACTTTAACTTGTGGATTCTTCTCCAAGACTTTCTTGCCAGCTGAAAGGAACTACTCCATTAGAGATCGAGAACTCCTTGCTATTAAGCTTGCCCTGGAGGAATGGCAATATTTATTAGAAGGGTCTGCCCATCTGGTCAGTATCTACTTTGACCACAAGAATCTTCTATATCTACAGGCTGTGCAGCGATTGAATCCCCACCGGGCAAGGTGGTCATTATTCTTTTCCAGATTTAACTTCTTCATTCACTTCCGTTCTGCTAACAAGAACATTCAAGCTGATGCTCTTTTCAGGTCCTCTGATGTCATAGGCTTGGACTCCATGCCACGGCATATTATTCCTCAGGACCATTTGATTGCTGCAGCTCCTGCTGTACTTCAGCAAGTTCTTCCTGGAAAATCCTTTGTGCCCACCAGATTGAGATGCAAGGTTCAGAAATGGGGTCATTCTTCTTTGTTGGCAGGCCATCCTGGAGTTCCAAAGACGTTACTTATTATCTCCTGGCACTACTGGTGGCTGCATCTTGAACGCGATGTCTCTGATTTTGTCCATTCCTGTGTTACCTGTGCACGTGACAAAACTTCTCGGCAGAAACCTACGGGACTCCTTCAGCCATTGCCTATCCCGGAGATCCCCTGGTCTCATATTGCTATGGACTTTATTACTGATCTGCTTACATCCCATAATATCACGGTCATCTGTGTCATAAGTTGATCGGTTCTCCAAGATGGCTCATTTCATCCCTTGCCTGCATGGTTTACCAAATCATAATATCTCGGATCCCGGAGTCCACTTTGTTTCCAAATTCTGGCGAGCTCTCTATACCCATCTTGACATTAACCTGGACGTTTCCTCTGCCTAAGTCTCAGTCCAATGGTCAGGTGGAGAGGGTATATCAAATTTTAAAGACCTATCTGCGTAATTTTGTTTCTGCTCGTCAGGTCGATTGGATTCATCTTCTTCCTGTTCCTGTTTCCACGGATGTGCCAGCAGTTGATGAACTTGTCCATGACTTCTCTTCCATCTGGCAACAGACTCAATATTCTTTGTCACTAGCCTCCTATCGCATAAAAACCCAAGCAGATAAGAAAAGAAGATCACCTCCATCTTTCTCTCCCGGTGATAAAGTTTGGTTGTCCTCCACATTTGTTTCAATATTCTCAGCTACAAATTTGGTTCTCGATTCCTAGGTCCATTCGAGGTTGTGCAGAAAATGAACACAGTCTCATACAAACTCTGTTTACCTCCTTCTCTCCGTATTCCTAACTTTTTTCTTGTCTCACTTCTCAAGCCTCTCATAGTCGACCGTTACTCTCAAAATAACACTGTCCCTATGCCCGTCTCTGGTTCCTCTGATGTCTTCCATGGCAAAGAAACTCTTGCCTCAAAGTCTGTGTGTGGAAAAAAGTTATTCCTGGTTGACTGGAGGGGATTTGGTCCTGAGGAGAGAGCCTGAGGAAAATATCCTGGACCTTAATGTCCTTTAAGCAATTTTGTGCCACAAAAAGAGGGGGAGACCAAAGGGAAGGGTACTGTCACACTCTGCGCTCCGGCTTGTCATGCCGGCCATGAGCACATTCCTCCTCTCATGTCCCCAGTTGGCCCCTCACTCAGCTCAGTCCCCGGAAGCATCTGTCCCTCAGCTCCGGTGCGCATGCCCACACCTCCTAGTGCGCGTATGCGCCGGAGCTTTAAGCCCAGTGCGCCCATAATTATTTTCCACACCTGTCCCATTGTTAAAAAGTTCTTCTCCTCCCACACTCCCCTGTCGGATCTTTGTTTCCCTAGTGCCTAAGAGAAAGTGTTATATTGTCTTGCCTTGCCATTTTTCTGACCCTATTGCTCTGTGACCTTACCTTGCTCCTGTGCCGCCTGTCTACTGACCTCCTGCTACGTTCCTGACTTCGCACATGTGCTGTCAGCCCTGACCTTCCACTATCCTGACCACGAGTTGCCGTTTCCTTCCTGTACGTCAAATTTCCTCAGCCACCTGTGTGGTCATGCCAGGGGTAGTGACCTGGGTGTCACCTTAGACTCCGCTCCCAGGCACGGCCCGTGTCATCTTCCCCACAAGTCCAGCAGATCTACTATCTCCAGAGTTCCACACTACTGTGGTCCTGTGAATCTACTGACTCCCGTGTTCCTGTCTACTGAACCGTGAGAGTTACACAAAGATTGTTTGAAAATCGGTATAGGTTCACAATAAATCAAGAAATTAAGGAACCATAAAGTAAAGAGATGAGAAAGAGAGGGTGGAGTGCTATCATCTGACCTGGGGAAGGACTTTTGCAAGTATAGGGGAATGGAAAACTAGGCAACTTCCCTGGTCCCAGCATAGGTACCCCCACAAGTAGGAGTAGACCAACTTAAGGTTGCAGATATGGGCAGCATACATTTCCTAATCTTTTACACAATTTAATTAATCATGTGATCATTTATGCAGCCTTAAAATGTTATCCTTGTTGGCCACACATCCTCTGTTTACACACAATGTAAATAACAATAATTTTAATGGCCGCAATGGCTGTTGGCAACCCCTTTCCCATGGGCCGATTAATGGGGACAAGCATTCCTATAATCAATCAATGGTTGGCCGGATAATCAGCCCATGTAAAGGACCTTTTACTATCGCACTCCCGCAGTTAGGTCAAAACATTCATCTACTTAATTAATTAATTTTTTGTGTACCCTGTCCAAGAAAACCATGAGATGAACTATAAACTCTAGTTTTACAGTGCCTCGCATAAGTGTTTTTTTTACATTTTGCCATGGTATATTAGATTAGACAACACAACACAAAATGTCACCCCGGATGAAGCCTTAATTGTGTGAAACGTCGAGTGTGGGCGCTCTGGACGCCATAACCACCACTGAGTATAACCTTTTTTTATTACTATATGTACCGTATATACTCGAGTATAAGCCGAGTTTTTCAGCACGATTTTTCGTGCTGAAAACACCCCCCTCGGCTTATACTCGAGTGAACTCCCCCACCCGCAGTGGTCTTCAACCTGCGGACTTCCAGAGGTTTCAAAACTACAACTCCCAGCAAGCCAGGGCAGCCATCGGCTGTCCGGGCTTGCTGGGAGTTGTAGTTTTGAAACCTCCGGAGGTCCGCAGGTTGAAGACCACTGCGGCCTTCAACATCATCCAGCCCCCTCTCACCCCCTTTAGTTCTGAGTACTCACCTCCGCTCGGCGCTGGTCCGGTCCTGCAGGGCTGTCCGGTAAGGAGGTGGTCCGGTGAGGAGGTGGTCCGGGCTGCTATCTTCACCGGGGAGGCCTCTTCTAAGCGCTTCGGGCCCGGCCTCAGAATAGTCACGTTGCCTTGACAACGACGCAGATGCGTCGTTATCTAGGCAACGGCTCTATTCCGGGCCGGAAGCGCGGAGAAGAGGCGCCCCCGGTGAAGATAGCAGCCCGGACCACCTCCTCACCGGACCACCTCCTTACCGGACAGCCCTGCAGGACCGGACCAGCGCCGAGCGGAGGTGAGTACTCAGAACTAAAGGGGGTGAGAGGGGGCTGGATGATGTTGAAGGCCGCAGTGGTCTTCAACCTGCGGACCTCCGGAGGTTTCAAAACTACAACTCCCAGCAAGCCCGGACAGCCGATGGCTGCCCGGGCTTGCTGGGAGTTGTAGTTTTGAAACCTCTGGAGGTCCGCATGTTGAAGGCCGCAGTGGTCTTCAACCTGCGGACCTCCGGAGGTTTCAAAACTACAACTCCCAGCAAGCCCGGACAGCCGATGGCTGCCCGGGCTTGCTGGGAGTTGTAGTTTTGAAACCTCTGGAGGTCCGCAGGTTGAAGACCACTGAGGGCGAATGATGAGAAGGGGATGATGAAGGGGGGGGGGGTGTGGGGATGATGAAGGGGGGTGGGGATGATGAAGGGGGGGGGGTGTGGGATGATTACAAGGGGATGATGAAGGGGGGATGTGTGGGATGATAAGGGGATGTGTGGGATGATGACAAGGGGATGATGAAGGGGGGATGTGTGGGATGATGACAAGGGGATGATGAAGGGGGGATGTGTGGGATAAGGGGATGTGTGGGATGATGACAAGGGGATGATGAAGGGGGGATGTGTGGGATAAGGGGATGTGTGGGATGATGACAAGGGGATGATGAAGGGGGGATGTGTGGGATGATGACAAGGGGATGATGAAGGGGGGATGTGTGGGATGATAAGGGGATGTGTGGGATGATGACAAGGGGATGATGAAGGGGGGATGTGTGGGATGATAAGGGGATGTGTGGGATGATGACAAGGGGATGATGAAGGGGGATGTGTGGGATGATGACAAGGGGATGATGAGGATGTTAATGACGGGTCTGGATGATGACAGGGGGGGATGAGGTATTTCCCACCCTAGGCTTATACTCGAGTCAATAACTTTTCCTGGGATTTTGGGTTGAAATTAGGGGTCTCGGCTTATACTCGGGTCGGCTTATACTCGAGTATATACAGTACTTTCCTCTGGCTATTTACAATGCAATGGCACTTTATTATTATTATTATTATGCTTACTACCTTACACCACTTATAGACAAAAGCACAGAATTTATCATCAAAAAAGAGTAAGCATAAATCTCTGTGTGATGGAAACCCAACACTTCCCATCACCCTGAGCACATCATCTCCACAGTGAAACATGGTGGTGGTAGCATCATGCTGTGAGGATGCTTCTTTCCAGCAGGTACTGGAAAACTGGCCATGCTAAGAGTTGTAGTTTTGACACAGCTAAAAGGGGTAATCCGTTCCAAACATCTTAACCCCTATCCAAAGGATAGGGGATAGGATGTTAGATCATGGAGGGTCCCTCCGCTGGCGTCCTCTAGAACATGGAAGCTTGCAGCTTCTGTGTTCGTGACATAACACCACGCCCCCTCCATTCAGGTCTATGGGAGGGGTTGTAATGGCTAGCACTTAGCCATCACACCTCCTCCTATAGAGGTGAATGGAGGGGGTGTGGCGGCCGGCATCGCCAGTCATCGGGCACAGAGATCCCCAGTGGCGGGACCCCAGCGATTTAACATCTTATGCCTTATTCTTTGTCAGGAACTGAATAGGTTTGCTATGGGGATTTGCTCCTACTCTTTGTTCCTAAAATGGACAGAGGTGTCAGCAGAGAGCACTGTGGTCAGACAGAAAGGAAATTAAAAAAGAAAAGAACTTTCCTGTGGAGCAGCTGTAGCAGCTGATAAGTATTGCAAGGATTGAGATTTTTTAATAGAAGTCATTTACAAATCTGTTTAACTTTATGGAGGGTTTGGAGGGTCATATAGGATCCTGGTGTTTGGACAATTGTGGTCCGGAGCTATCTGTAGTAAAGAAGCAACTATTATCAGGTCTTTATTCCAGGTAGAGGCTTGACTAATAATATTGAAATGGTCCATGTATATATGGTAGATTTAGTATGGTTTATCATGACTTTTTTCTTGCCATCTTATCCTCAGGGGGCCATTTGTTAAGCCTTTCTCTCTCTTTTTGTGGAGGAGCCCTTATCTTAGGGTCCTCACTCTATCAGTGACCTCGTTTTTTGCTATTAAACTACCTAGAGGTAATGATACATTTATATATGTCTCTGTGGTTGTTTAATGGGTATTTTTTTGAGACCACATTTGGTGTAATTTAAGGATTTTATCTATTTTCCTTTTCCCTTTTGGCACCTGGTCTGTTAATAACACAGCATTTATCTATCTTTTTATTTACTTTTGTTATTATCTTTTAACACAGTCATTATCTATATTATAATTTTTTCACTTCTTTATGTCTCAATATCTTTTGGCATGTTCTGTTATTATTTTTTGTCTTGCTTTTTATTTGGCTTGCAATTATATGTATAATGGAATATCTGTTTACTAAAGCTAATGTTATGTTTTATGCGGTATGTTGTGTCTTCTTTCTATCCTTCTTGTCTCTTTTTTTGCCTTCTGCTACAGGTTGCTACATCAGTCGGAGGATATTTAAATGAAGCCACAAATAAGCCTTGCTATCGTCTGTCTGCATTCATGTGCTTTGCACTGTTTATATGTTTGCTTTGATGTATTATAAATATGTATAGTTCTAATTGTCCTCCCATCTTCTGTACATTAAGTTGTGCCTTTGTCCATGTGTTGCACGCTATCTATATATATATTGTTCCTCCATATCTCTGTGCTTATTAGATAAATATTTTTATACTGTTGTTGTCATCCCTTGTTGTATATCATAAGATACACGGGGAAACGCGTTGGGATATACAGTTGTTCATCATAGGAGAACTTCTTCTTTTCTTTTGTATTGATACTAACTATTTATAGTATTGTTATTGGGTTTTTTAATGAGGATTTAATAAAATTGTAAATTTTTAGCTACATGGTTTAGTGTTATTCTGGTTTAACTTTATGGAGCCAGTTGATTTAAAAAAAAAATGTTTTCCAGCGGAGTACTCATTTAACCCCTTGCCGCAGAACGCCGGGTTTATACGTAGTTATGATTTTTTTCCAAAGTAATAAAAAATCAAACCTATATAAGTAGGGTATCATTTTAATCGCATGGACCTACAGAATAAAGCTAAGGTGTAATTTTTAATGAAAAATGTACTGCATAGAAACAGAAGCCCCCAAAATTTACAAAATGGGTTTTTTTTCTTCCATTTTGTCGAACAATGATTTATTTTTTACGTTTCGCCACAGATTTTTGGGTAAAATGACTTATGTCATTACAAAGTAGAATTGGTGGTGCAAAACATAAGCCATCATATGGATTTTTAGGTGCAAAATTGAAAGGGTTATGATTTTTAAAAGGTAAGGAGGAAAACACAAAAGTGCAAAAACAGAAAAACGCTATGCCCTTAAGGGGTTAAGGCACACTGGTTGGGAAACACTGCCCTATTGGCTTCTTTTTTACTTCAATAAATAGCTAAGATGTAGCTTGGCTTTCCGCTGCTGGCATACATCCCACCATCCCCAGTATATTAAATACTGCATTGCATAGCAAACAGAATGGCTGTTCGAAGCAGCACAAGGTTGGACGAGTGCATCACATACAGCATTAAGTAAAGATATTTCTACCCGTCATAGTCTTTCTCTTATTAATAATTAATCATCCCTTAAATATAATTCAAAGCCTCTTGATATATGTCAGTAAATACAGTTAGGTAGTGAATTTTTTTTTGCATATGTCCAGATAAAAGGCTTTATTAACACTTAGCTTTATAAATATTGCTTACGCTATTTGCTTTTGATAAGCAATGATGCTTTCTGATCCCACACGAGCTTAGGCTCACAATTTATTCGACAAGTAGGGACTTTTGAATAGATTTAAGCAGGCTTTTAAGAAGTAAACTAGCACTAATTAACTCCTTCCTTGCTCATCCCTGACATTGTCGGGTTCACCCGACTTGAATCGGGCAATGTTCAAAAGTTTGGCAAGCCAAACTTTTGAACATTGCCCGATTCAAGCCGGGTGAACCTGACAATGTCAGGGATGTGGTGCATCCGGCCTTGCGCTGGGACCATAAGGACATCAGTCTCTAGATGCGCCTTATGTCTGGTCCTCGGACTGGGGGTTGGCAGCAGCCCTTTCGTAAAGGGGCTGGCTGTTCAGGCTCAGGCTCTGGGAAGTTTGCAGGGGTCGAGAAGGGATGCTGCTGACAGTTTAATGAGGATCAGTGCAGGTTGTAACGCGGACTGCTGCTTCAAACACGAGTGCTCCGGGTGTGGAGGCGCTCACAGTTTGTCATCTTGCTTCAGGTGGGGTAAGGGAAAAGGGGCTGGAGAGGTTGGCCAGAAGAGAGGTGACACCAGTGAGGTTGGCAGAGATGCTGCCGTTCTTTGCACGGTACCCAAATAGGCACACAGCGGCGTTGCTGAGAGAGGAGTTTTCGGGGGGTTTCAGGATCCCTTGTATTTCGGGTGGCCTTAAGGGGGGGTGCACAATTTGACTACGGCATTGGCTCACCCTGAGGTTGTGGCGGAGATGTTCAAGGAGGTGGTGTTGGTCCGGATGGCAGGTCCGTTAGCTTCTCAGCCTCTACTGATTTGTGCTTATCCCCTTTGGGTCTTGTCCCCAAGAAAGAACCAAACAAGTTCCACCTCATTCATCACCTCTCTTACCCCGAGGGGTCATCAGTGAATGACAGTATTGATCCGGAGCTTTTTGCAGTGTCGAACACCTCAGGGGTAGTGCAGGTCATACAACTTGGGGGTAGTGCAGGTGGTGAATGCGCAGACGGCTGTGGGGACTTGAACTGAATTCTCATTTTGTTGCTCGTCATGTGCCTGGTGCGCAGAATGCCATTGCTGAGTCTCTTTCTCGCTTTCAGTGGGAGCGGTTTTGGGAGTTGGCTCTGGAGGCAGAAAAGCGAGGTCTGCAGTGCCCAGCGTGGCTGTGGAAGCTGGTCTGAGAGATGCCTTTGCTTTGGTCCGTCGGCCCTTAAGGGAGGCCACCTTGTTGGGGTATAGTTGGTGTTGTTGGGAGTTGTTGGTGGCGGAGGTTAGTAGTGCGGGGGAGACTGCTGATTGGGAGGTGTGGGTGTTGTTTTATGTGAGATGGTGTTTTGGTGAGTTTTGGGGGATTGACGGACGTTACCAAGTCATTTTTGGTCCGACAGGCCGCAAAAGGTTTTTGTAGGGGTGCCCAGGCGTGGGACACACATCGGCCAGTCTTGCTTTCCTTGTTGGAACAGTTGGGGGTGTTGCTGGAGGAGGTGTGCGTGTCGGCTTATGAGGTGGTAATGTTTCGCCTGACATTTTCGCTGGCATTTTTTGGGGCCTTCCGGGTGTCTGAGCTGGTGCCCCCTAGTAGGATGGTATCGAGAGGTTTGCTGTGGACGGAAGTTAGTTTTGTGGGTTCGATTTTAGAGTGTTTTGTTCGTAGGTCCAAAATGGATCAGTTGGGGAGAGGTTTCATGGTTCATTTGGCGGCACACGGTGAGTTCGCTATGTGTCCAGTGAGGTGCTTCCAGGAATTCTCGGCCATACCGCCTGGCATAGGGGGCCTGTTGTTAATGCATGCTAATGGTGATTTATTTTCCCGCTTTCAGTTTACCCAGATTTTCAGGCGGTGTGTGGGCAAAGCGGGTCATGAGGCGGGTGATTTTATCTCCCATTCATTCTGCATTGGGGCCGCCACCGAGGCGGTTCGGTGGGGTCTGGCACCGGAGTCCATTTAAAGGATTGGTAGGTGGGAGTCGGGCAGCTTTCAGGTGTATGTACGGACTCATTTGATATGACGGGGGAAGGGGTTAGGTGTTTCTTTCTTGTGGTGTATATGTTAGCTGTTTATGTTTTCTGTTCTGTTTTGCAGATGCTGGTCCGTATTTAATTTGGATTGTGGGTAATTCCAACGTGTGGAGGGGTGGTGTGAGAGCCGTGGTGCGGCCGGATGGTCGGCAGCTGGGTTTCCCCATGGCTGTTGCTCAGGTGCCCTGGTTGGGGCGGGGAGGGCTGTTATGGTCGGAGCTTCTCCCTTTCTTGCATTCCTTCATGGCAATGGATTGTGTCCCGGATGTGCTGGTGGTGCACGCCGGAGGTAATAACCTGGCTGTTCGGACCTCGCGGTCCTAGGTTCATGATATTAAGTTGGACATGCTGAGGCTTTGGTTGTTCTTCCCTGGCATCCTGCTGGTATGGTCGGATATTGTGGGGCGGTTGCGCTGGCGCCAGGCGAGGTCAGTGTGCTGTGTGAATCGGGCGAGGACCTGGATCAATGAGGCGGTTGGGAAATTTGTTGCTAGTAACAGGGGGCTGGTGGTTAGACATGTGGACCTTGAGGTTTCTTCAGCTGATTTGTTCGACCCAGATGGGGTCCATTTGAATGATATAGATTATAGTAGTTAAAGAAAAAATTCTCCAAACATGGCACTTCTCCCATAAAAGATTTTCTTTATTTCAACATCAAAGGTATAAAGGATGGTGATGGCACTTTCAACGGGTTTCTAGCTCGTACCGGGCTCTTTATCAAGATGTGCATCTTGATAAAGAGCTCAGTACGAGCTAGAAACTCTTTGAAAGTGCCATCACCATCCTTTATACCTTTGATGTTGAAATAAAGAAAATCTGTTATGGGAGAAGTGCCACGTTTGGAGAATTTTTTCTTTAACTACTATAATACATTTCTGCTTGCTGAAGCTTTTGGAGGATCGGGTGTTCCAAGGCTGCTGACCCGCTCAGTGATATGCTGCTCTTTATAATTGTTATGAAGGGGTTAGTGTTTTACCCCGTAAATTTTATATGTTAAAATGTGAATATTTATATTTATTTATCAGAAATGGTTAATAAAACTTGGTCCGCTGTGGCCTTTTTCTACCACAAAGCAGGTGTCCGTGTCATGATGCAAGGTGGGGGGGGGGTGGTAGGAGCCGAACTGATCGAGACAATCCCTTAGTCAAGGCCATTCAATACTACTACATAGATTTTCACATAGAGGGAAGGATTAGCTGTAAGAGAACATACAGGGAGATTTATCGAGGCTGCAACAGGGGCCAGTTTTTGTCAAGTCTGTGTCACGCTCACCGAGTGGGTGGGTAGGGGGCATATCATGGTGCAAAAGGGACATGGCCGAATTTTACTACAAGCAGGTGTAAATTATAGATTTCTGAGATTTCTGAGGTTGCCAAAAGGGCTGCTTTAGATGTCTCTTCCCTTACATCTTGCATGGGTGAAAGGTGCCACAATTTGTTTATGATCGATGCTTAGATATGCTGATCTTGGTAAATTTTTCCCCTAGTGTTTCCCAATTACTGCGGAGAACTGACTAAGGTAGGTTTGGTTTTGGCAACCATTGGCAACTACTGCTGCCCCCTTGGAAGTCTGCAGAAGAGGTTGCTTTTCCAGGTCTTATGGTCCAAATTCCACACAAAAACAAACACTTGGCAAATGCTTTCTTGGATATAATTATTTACACCAAATAAGTCTGTGGTGTCCCACCACATGTGGCTGTTCCGTGGTTGAGGACTGACTCGGGCAGCCTGGCAGCATATAGTGTTGGGCCCACTGGAGTTACTTTACAATATAAATTATGTGTATAGTGTAATATAAAATAATATATACTTTTCTTAAATTAATTTGATTAATGTTCTATGTATGTAAGTTTAATGTATCACTGTGCCTTTAAAAATTGTGAGCAGCAACCCCCATGTGACCATGTGAGCCAATGAGACCCCAAAAGCTCTTTCTGTATAGTGAGGTAGAGGGGAGGAGTTAGTTAGTTCACCCCAGTGTGTACTCCTGAGCACAGCTAAGCTCAGGTGTGTGCAGTGTTGTGTTGCCTAAGCTATATTCAAATTTGCAATAGTTTGCAAATATATTGACGATTATTTGTCCTATTTTCCAGAAATTCGCATACTCACTATGTTCATTCACTTTTTTTTCCATGCAAAAATGCACATAAAAATTAGCATAAAAATTAGCATAAAAATTTGCATGTGAAAAAAAATTTATATTCGTCATTATGAATATATAGCACTATATTCTAAATATTCGTGAAATCGCGAAGTGCTGATATTCACGATAGTAATTTGCAGTACGAATATTCATGCTCAACACTATTACTCACTAGGTCATGCAGATTCTTTACATGTTGATTTTATGTGACCAGCTTCTGTATTTGGCTCACAAATCCCTCTGTTCTGCTGCCCACTCATTCTGACATCCTTTGCTCAGGAAGGGGCATGTCTGAGGCAAGCACTGAGCCCTGTTGTGCTGTGCTGGGTGAAAGAACATGAAGGGTTAATCTTTCCTGAGGTTTGGCTTGGTCTGGTTGCTTGGCTATGCCCTAGCCATTCTGGGCTGCAGCAGCTAATCAGGCTGTGTGAACATTTAAGTCCAGCTTATTCTGTTTCTAGTTGCCAGTGAAAGAACTTTGATCCCTGTTATCTGGATATTGATCTTGGCTCGGTTTTTGACATCTCTTCTGCTCTTGTGTATTGCTACCTCCTATATTTCAAGTTGCTGACCTGGCTAGCTTTTCTGTGTGTTTGTCTAGAGTTGTTTCTTAGTTTTGTGTGTCTCCAGCTGTTCCCGACTTCTACAGTATTTTATTTTATTATTTTGACATGACAGTCCCTGCACATAGGTAGGGACTGTCCTCGTGGTTTAGTACCCTTTGTTTAAGATGGGTACGCAAGTAGGCAGGGAAAGCGGGTGTGGGCAATGTTAGAACTGCTCTCTATCCCTGCAGAACGTGACACTAGGTCTCTTCATCCAATCACTGCAGGCTGCTCTGTAACCCCCCTCCTCTCTGTTTTCTGAAAGGAGTCTGATAGACAGAATAGGAGGAGTTTTAGTCCTGCCCTCACTTAGTGGAATTTGTCCCAGCCTGTGCTTTAGCTAGGACAAAGATGATCTGAAGCTGGACAGGACTATATTCTGGATGGTAGTGGTCTAGTGGTATTATTTTTTATAAGCCATGCTTTTTATAATAAAAATATTTAAAAAAATGTTCGAAGTATGTTAGAAAAGTTAAAGTTTTGTTGAGATGTACAACGTACAAAAAGGTTTTGATTATGACAGTGCCAATTTAAAGACTTTAAAATGTGTGAAAGATAAGCTGGCAAAAATGAAACAAACAAAATAGAAATGCAAAACAGAAATGAAGACGATACACATGGTGATAATATTCCATTCAGTGACTATGGAGCCGAGACACCTGTTCTGTCATTTAGTTGTCTCCTTAGACTGAGAACACATAGTAAATTGATTTCAATGGTAACATTTGATGAAATTAACAAAATACACACAGTTCAAATGGTGACAACAAATTAAAATGGAAGCAAAGCATTGCAAACATTATATTAGAAAGCAGGGAGCTTAATAAGTGAATAAACATGGAGTGAATAGGAACATTAACCAAATTACTACTGTGGTTAACAGGAATAGAAGCCATTAACCAATGACAATGCTTCTTTGTGATTTTACAAGGTAGCTATTGCTTTAGAAAGATGCTTCATTAGAAACAACAATTTGGGACTATTTTCCTGCATATCAGATCATCGAGTGCTAAATTCTTCGACGTACTAGACCATCACATAAACAGAGCTATAGTATGGCTTTTTTTTGTATTAGACAAAGGTTTAGTTTACTGACTTACTGTATCTTTCACCGTATAAGACGCAATTTTTCTTCCCCAAAACTTGGGGGAAAAAGTTGGTGCGTCTTATATGGCGAATACCTGCGGCAATCAGCGGCCGGGACCCGTGGCTAATACAGGTCATCACCGATCGCGGTGATGCCCTGTATTTACCCTTCAGACTCGGCGATCAAAGCTGACCGCTGCGTCTGAAGCGAAAATAACACTAAGCCGGCTGCTCAGTCGGGCTGTTCCGGACCGCCGCGGCGTCCTAAACAGCTTACAGGAGACCGGGAGGGGCCTTACCTGCCTTCTCGGTGTCTGCTCTGTGCCGGGATCCCCTGCATGGCCGGCGCTCTCCTTCGACGTCATCACGTCATCGCGCACGCCGTCCCCTCATACAATAGGAGCGGCGTGCATAGCGGCGTGATGACGGCGACTGAGAGCGTGGATCCCGTGGAACAAGACGTCCGGAGGGTCGGGGACACCACGGGGAATGCGGTGACAGCGATAGAGCGACATCCAAGGCAGCGGTGACGGGTCCGGAGCAGCGGGGACACATGAGTATTACCTCCTATACCAGTGGTCTTCAACCTGCGGACCTCCAGATGTTCCAAAACTACATCTCCCAGCATGCCCAGACAGCCGTTGGCTGCCTGGGCGTGCTGGGAGTTGTAGTTTTGCAACATCTGGAGGTCCGCAGGTTGAAGATCACTGTTGGGTTCAGAATCTTTTTTTTCTAGATTTTGGACCTTTAGGTTGTGTCTTATATGCTGGTGCATCCTATAGGGCGAAAAATACGGTAGTTTTGTATCGAATGCAAAGTGGCTTGTTGGATCCCATTCCTGTCACTAGTCACCTAGGGCCCCAGTTGTTGCACCAGCTATGTCAAGTGGCTTAATTTACAGATGCAGGGTCCCCAGCTTTAACCCCTTGGGGACTGAGCCCATTTTGACCTTAAGGACCAGAGCATTTTTTGCAATTCTGACCACTGTCACTTTATTTCTGAAATTTATGTTAGTGGTAAATTTTCGTCCATATTTGCATCATTTCTTGGTGAAAAATTCCCAAATGTTCCAATTTTTCAAGTAAATTTCAAAATCTGAATTTTTCAGGGACCAATTCAGATTTAAAATGAAGTTGAGGGTCTTTATGTTCCAAATACCCCATAATGGATGCAATTATGAAAGCTCCACCCTCAATGTATTCAAAATGATATTCATAAAGTTTTTTGACCCTTTAGGTGTTTCACAGGATTAGCAGCAAAGTGGAGGTGAAAATTCTAAATCTTATTTTTTTTACACTAACATGTCCTTGTAGACCCATATTTTTTATTTTTACAAGGGGTAAAAGGATAATAAGCCCCTACAATTTGTAACCCAGTTTCTCTGAGTAAGGAAATTCCCCATATGTAGATGTAAAGTACTTTGTGGGTGCTTTAGAGGGCTCAGAAGAAAAGGAGCGACAAAGGGATTTTGGAGTGTAAATTTTGCTGAAATGGTTTTTGTGGGGCATGTCGTTTCAAGGAAGCCACCATGGTACCAGAACAGCGAAAAACACCCCACATGGCAACTATTTGGGAAACTACACCCCTCAAGGAATGTAACAAGTGGTACAGTGAGCCTTACAACCCCACAGGTGTTTGACGAATCTTCAATAAATTTGGATGTGAAAATGAAATGTTTTTGTTTTTTTCACTAAAATGATGATGCTACCCCAAATTTTTCATTTTCACAAGGGGTAATAGGTGAAAATGTTCCCCCAAATTTAAGGAAACACCTCATATGTGGATGTAAAGTGCTCTGCGGGTGCACTGGAGGGCTCAGAAGGGAAGGAGCAACATTGGGCTTTTTGAATGCAAATTTTGCTGAAATGATTTTTTGGGGGGGGCATGTCTCATTTAGGAAGCCCCCATGGTGCCAGAACAGTGAATAACACCCCACATGGCACACTATTTGGGAAACTGCACTTCTCAAGGAACGTAACAGGGGGTGCAGTGAACATTTATACCCCACTGGCTTTGTAACAGTTGCTGTGCAAATGAAAAATTACATTTTTCATTTTCACGGACCACTGTTCCAAAACGTCTGTCAGTCACCTGTGGGGTGTAAATGCTCACTGCACCCCTTGTTACATTCCGTGAGGGGTGTAATTTCCGAAATGGGGTCACATGTGGGTATTTATTTATTCCTGAGCCTTGTTGTGCGCCCGCAGAGCATTTTACATCCTCATATGGGGTATTTCCATACTTGGGAGAAATTGTGTTACAAATTTTGGGGGTCTTTTTTCCTTTTACCTCTTATAAAAATGAAAAGTATGGGGCAACACCAGCATGTTAGTGTAAAAATTTTTATTATTTTACACTAACATGCCGGTGTAAACCCCAACTTTACCTTTTCATAAGGGATAAAAGGAGAAAAAGCCACCAAAAATGTGTAAACTGTTGCCTTGAAATATGACAGGGCTCTGAAGTGAGAAAGCGTCATGCGCATTTGAGGCCTAAATTAGGGATTTTCACAGGGGTGCACCTGGATGCAAGCGTGACACTTGCCTCCGCCACCACAATTACTGTACGTCAGTTTTCCTTAAACAGGGTGCCTCCAGCTGTTGCAAAACTCCCAACATGCCTGGACAGTCAATGGCTGTCCGGCAATACTGGGTGTTGTTATTTTGGAACAGCTGGAGGCTCCGTTTTGGAAAAACTGAAGTACAAGACGTTTTCAATTTTTATTGACGGGGGGGGGGGGGGGCAGCGACAGTGTAAGGGTGTAGTGTACATGTAGTGTTTTACTCTTTATATAGGGTTAGTGTAGTGTTTTTAGGGCACATTTACACGAGTGGGGGTTTAGAGTGAGTTGCTGTAAACCCCCGCCCATGTGAATGTACCCTGTACATTTACGTGGGGGGGCACAAAACTACAACTCCCAGCATGCACTGACAGACCGTGCATCCTGGGAGTTATAATAATAATTTATAATAATAATGTATTTATTTAGCACCTACAGATTCCGCAGCGCTTACAATTATGGGGTACAAACAAACAAATTAAACGTCTGTCACTCACCTGTGGGGTGTAAATGCTCACTGCCCCCCTTGTTACATTCCGTGAGGGGTGTAATTTCCGAAATGGGGTCACATGTGGGTATTTATTTTTTTGCGTTTATGTCAGAACCGCTGTAACCAGCAGCCACCCCTGTGCAAATCCCCAGTTTAGGCCTCAAATGTACATAGTGCGCTCTCACTCCTGAGCCTTGTTGTGCGCCCGCAGAACATTTTACATCCTCATATGGGGTATTTCCGTACTTGGGAGAGTTGTAGTTATGCAATAGCTAGAGGCACACTGGTTGGGATTGGGAAACACTGAGTTAGGTAACAGACTACCGCAATGTTTCCGCACCACTGTCCGTTTCCTTAACTCAGTGTTTCCCAACCCATGTGCCTCCAGCTGTTGCGAAACCACAACTCCCGGCATGCATGTTCTGTCAGTGCATGCTGGGAGTTATAGTTTTGCAACAGCAGGACACACACGGGTTGGGAAATACTGAGTTAGTAAACAGACAATGTTTCCCAACCAGTGTGTCTCCAGTTGTTGCAATACTACAACTCCCAGCATGCCCAGACAGCCGAAGGGCATGTTGGGAGTTGTAGTTATGCAACAACTGCAGGAGAAAAGTTTTGAGACCACTGTGTAGTGGTCTCCAAACTGTAGCCCTCCAGATGTTGCAAAACTTCAACTCCAAGCATGCCCAGACTGTCCAGGCATGCTGGGAGTTGTAGTTCGGTTACATCTGAAGTGCCAGATGTTGCCGAACTACAACTCCCAGCATACCTGGATAGTCTCTGCATGCTTTGAATTTACATCTGGAGCGCTACAGTTTGGACACAACTATATAACTGTGCCATTCCAGATATTAGTTACATAGTTACATAATTAGTTACATAGTTAGTATGGTTGAAAAAAGACATACGTCCATCAAGTCCAACCAGGGGATTGAAGGGAAGGATGTAAGGGGATAAGGGAAAGGGATGTAGTTTTATAATTCTGCATAAGCTTTAATGTTATTTTGTTCCAGGAATGTATCTAACCCTGTTTTAAAGCTGTTAATTGTTCCTGCTGTGACCAGTTCCTGAGGTAGACCGTTCCATAAATTCACAGTCCTCATGGTAAAGAAGGCGTGCCACCCCTTTAGACTAAACCTTTTCTTCTCCAGACGGAGGGAGTGCCCCCTCGTCCTTTGGGGGGGTTTAACCTGGAACAGTTTTTCTCCATATTTTTTGTATGGGCCATTAATATACTTATATACGTTTATCATATCCCCCTTAAACGTCTCTTCTCAAGACTAAACAATTGTAACTCCTTTAATCGCTCCTCATAGCTAAGATGTTCCATGCCCCATATTAGTTTAGTCGCGCGTCTCTGCACCCTTTCCAACTCTGCAGTGTCCCTTTTATGAACAGGCGACCAAAACTGAACAGCATATTCCAGGTGAGGCCGTACCAATGCTTTATAAAGGGGGAGTATTATGTCCCTGTCCCTTGAGTCCATGCCTCTTTTGATACATGACAATATCCTGCTGGCTTTGGAAGCAGCAGCCTGACATTGCATGCTATTCTGTAGTCTGTGATCTACAAGTACACCCAGATCCTTCTCTACCAGTGACTCTGCCAGTTTAATCCCCCCTAAGACATACGACGCATGCAGGTTATTAGTACCCAGATGCATAACTTTACATTTATCCACATTGAACCTCATTTGCCAAGTGGATGCCCAGACACTTAGTCTATCCAAGTCATCTTGTAACTTATGCACATCCTCTATAGACTGTACCGTGCTACAAAGCTTGGTGTCATCTGCAAAGACAGAAACAGAGCTGTTAATACCATCCTCTATATCATTGATAAATAAATTAAACAGCAGCGGGCCCAGTACTGAACCTTGGGGTACACCACTAATAACCGGGGACCAATCAGAGTACGAATCATTTACCACCACTCTCTGGGTACGATCCATGAGCCAGTGTTCAATCCAGTTACAAACTAAAGTTTCCAAGCCCAAGGACCTTAACTTACCTGTCAGATGTCTGTGAGGGACAGTATCAAACGCTTTGGCAAAATCCAGAAACACTATTTCCACAGCCATTCCTCTGTCAAGGCTTCTACTCACCTCTTCATAAAAGCAAATTAGATTGGTTTGACAACTTCTATCCTTAGTAAACCCATGCTGGCTATCACTTATAATACTATTATCCCCTATGTATTCCTGTATGTAATCCCTTATAAGTCCTTCAAACAATTTACCCACAATGCACGTTAGACTTACCGGTCTATAATTGCCTGGCGAAGACCTAGAGCCCTTCTTGAAGATTGGTACCACATTAGCCTTGCGCCAGTCCCTTGGCACAATACCAGACACCAGAGAATCTCTAAATATCATGAACAGGGGTACAGATATTACTGAACTTACCTCTCTAAGAACTCTTGGGTGTAGTCCATCCGGCCCTGAAGATTTGCTTACATTTACTTTACTTAACTTACCTTGTACCATCTCTACATTAAGCCAGTTCAATACATTATATGATGTGTTACCAGCACTGACCTGGCCAATGTCAGCTCCTTCTTCCATAGTATATACAGAACTAAAGAACCCATTCAGTAGCTCCGCCTTCTCTTGATCGCCCGTGACAACCTCCCCATTATCATTATTAAGGGGTCCTACATGCTCTGTCCTTGGTTCTTTTGTATTTATATATCTAAAAAAATATTTAGGATTAGTTTTGCTTTCTTCGGCCACCTGTCTCTCATTTTGAATTTTTGCTGTTTTTATTACATTTTTACAGATTTTATTAAGCTCTTTGTACTGTTTAAATGTTATAGCTGACCCATCAGATTTGTATTTTTTGAAGGCTATTTTTTTGTTGTTTATTGCTCTTTTAACCTCATTTGTCAGCCATGTAGGATTTAGTTTTAATCGTTTATATTTGTTCCCCTTTGGTATATATTTAGCTGTATAGTTATTTAGAGTTGATTTAAAGATGTCCCATTTACCTTCTGTATCAGTATTTGAGAACACCTCCCCCCAGTCTATGTCCTGTAGTGCAGCCCTCAACCCAGGGAAGTTTGCCTTTTTAAAGTTATATGTTTTTGCTTTCCCCGTCTGTCTTTGTTTTCTACATTTTAAGTCAAAAGTAACTATATTGTGGTCGCTATTACCAAGGTTTTCCCTCACAGTTACATTACCAACCAGCTCTGCGTTGTTGGAAATGATCACATCCAACAAGGCATCACTTCTTGTTGGGTCCTCCACAAACTGGCCCATAAAATTATCCTGCAATAAATTTAGGAATTTTCTCCCCTTTGTAGTTTTAGCCAACCCCCGGCCCCAATCTATATCTGGATAGTTAAAATCTCCCATTATTACCACTGTACCTGCCCGGGCAGCCCTCTCTATTTGTTTATACAGCCGACCTTCTATCTCTTCAGTGATATTAGGGGGTCTGTAGATTACACCAAATATTATTTTTTCAGTATTTCCCTCCTTTTGTAATTCTACCCACAGTGATTCCACCTCCTCAGAATCATCACACACTATGGCATCGTTCACATTGACTTTCATACCACTTCTTACATACAGACAGACTCCACCACCTTTTCTGTTCATTCTATCCTTGCGAAACAATGTAAACCCCTGCAGATTAACGGCCCAGTCATGCGAGGAGTCCAGCCATGTCTCAGTGACCCCAACTATATCAATATGTTCCTCCAGTATCAAGGCCTCAAGCTCCCCCATTTTATTTGCTAGGCTTCTGGCATTTGTGAACATACACTTTACATTTCCATTAATTTTTACACATATAGTCTCACTAATGGGATTTTCAGAGTTATTGGGGTTAATGTCATTTTTTGAGTTATAAGGGCTAATTGTACTATTTAAGTTATTGGCGCTAATGGGATTTTTTGAGTTATTGGGTCTAACGTTATTATTTAAGTTACTGGGGCTAATGGGATTTTTTGCGTTATTGCGTCTAACGTTGTTATTTAAGTTATTGGGGCTAACGGTATTTTTTGAGTTAATGGGGCTTATTGTAGTTATTGAGTTATTGGGGCTAATGGAATTTTTTGAATTATTGCAAAACTACAACTCCCAGCATGCTGAGACTGTCCAGGCATGCTGAGATTTGTAGTTTTACAACATCTGGAAGGACACAGGGACCCTCCAGATGTTGCAAAACTACAACTTCCAGCATGCCCAGACAGTCAAAGGCTTTCTGGGCATGCTGGGAGTTGTAGTTTTGAAACTCCTAGAAGCAGCAGTGAAGATCACTTTATGGCAATCTTCACTGCTGCATCTGACACCGCCGAACTTGCCTGCCACCGGTCCCTTGTCTTCGTGCCATGATTGTAGGTAACTGCCGCTGGCCCCTGCCGCATCCACAGCCCCCGCACAATCGACGCCATCTTCCCCTGCTCTGCTCCAACATCCAGGGGAGGGCAGAGCGGGAGAAATTACTTTCACCCCCCCCCCCCCACCCACCCCTGCCCTGCGATTCGCTGGTCAGTCCTGATCGGCCAATCGCAGGGGATAGGAGGAGGTGGCTACTTTGCCACCTACACCTATCCTCCAGGATGGTCGGAGCTGTCTCTGACAGCTTCAGTCATCCCTATTTTCTGGGCTATCAGATCATCAGAGGCCCGATCAACCCAGAATCGCAGCAAATAACCGATCTGAATTGATCGGTGATTTGCAGCGATCGCTAACATGGGGGGTCTCAGAACCCCATGCAGGCATTTGCATGGGGTGCCTGCTGAATGATTTCAGTGGGCATCCTGGTCCGGTCCCTGCCCGCCACGCGGCGGGGGCCTAAATTCCCACGGGTGTACAGCTATGGCCTTGGTCCTTAAGTACCAGGGAGCAAGGATATACCTGTACGCCCTTCGTCCCCAAGAGGTTAATGCTTGAATAACAATGCTTGAGAAAAAAGAGACCTGACGATAAACGTAAGGGGACTAATAATTAGGCACACCTTGGCCACCTATATAAAGGTGGTCACCTTCATATATGGTGTTCATCTCCTTAGGCCACACCCTTCCTCATTATACAAATACACATTACCTGATAGGCTTAAATCGAATAAGCATTTAAGTTAATATAGCTTGGAGTTGGGAAATATGCATAAAAATGATGGTATAGTAAAAACACTGACTATAGACTTGAACTTATTAGTGAACCCTACCTTTACCCCTTTAAGCTGGACTGTGTAAGTTTTGTTTTAGCTGTGTCGACTACTTTGGCTTGCTTACAGACACAAAAGCAATATGATAAATGGTTTATAATGCATATTTATTGTCATTTCTGCTCTGTCCATGTGATCCTTTATCAGGACTCCAAATGATGGGACTTATGAATTATTATGCAACCTTGCACATGTTGTGCCATGAGGTCTATACGTGCAAATATAGCCTGCACACACTTCTTTTTCACACTTCAGTATTTTTTTTTTCTTTTTTTGCATAGAACTAGCAGATCAGATTCATGGTAAATGCTTTAGGCCTACTTGACCTTTCTCAGACCATCTGATTAGAACAGACTCAAAGCAGAATGTGCAGTAGCAGCACTTGTAGACATTCATAAAACCGAAAACATTTACTGTATATCTGATCTGCTGGAACTATACAAAAATAAAGCATTTTTTTTTATTGAAGTTTTAAAAAGAATTGTGTGCAAGTTTATTCTATTTGTATATGTGGGTTGGAAACCTAGTCTCTGCATTTTAGAACAATCTTGTGATTTTTCTAAAATTTGCTATCAGTTTAGCAAGAAACATAACAAAAAAGTGCCAGAAATGTGGGCTGTAAACACATCAGATGTCCTGTCCCTCCACATTTTACTGGAACACTGAGAGCTACAAATGTATATCCCTCTTCTTTATCTTCCATGTGTTCTAAATGCTGTAATATACATTGAGTAACAAGATTTTCTGGTCTGATAAAATCAAGATTGAAGTCTATATCCTCAGTTTTAACCCTTATGTCAGGAAGAAACCAGGCACTTCTAATCACCTGCCTAATGCCATCCCTATAATGAGGCTTGCTGGTGGCCCCATCATACTATGGGTGTTTTTCAAAAGCTGGGGCAAGGGGACTGATCAGAGTTGATAGGAAGTTGAATACAGCAAAGTACAGAGATTTTCTTAATGAAAACCTGGCCTCAGACTGGGCTAAAGGTTCACCTTCCAACAAGACAATGGCCACACAGCCAAGACAACTCAAGAGATGCTTAGGGATAATCCTGTTACTCCTTGTGTAGCCCAGCATGAGCCCTGATTGAACCCCATTGAACATTTATGTGAGACCCAAAAATGGCTGCCGATTGAGGGTTTTCGTCTTATTTGGCAGAGCTTGAGAAGATCTGCAGAGAAGAATGGCGGAAAATCCCTAAATGTGTGCAAACCTTGTGGCTAGAGATGAGCGAACTTACAGTAAATTTGATTTGTCACAAACTTCTCGGCTCGGCAGTTGATGACTTTTCCTGCATAAATTAGTTCAGCTTTCAGGTGCTCCGGTGGGCTGGAAAAGGTGGATACAGTCCTAGGAGACTCTTTCCTACGAATGTATCCACCTTTTCCAGCCCACCGGAGCACCTGAAGGATGAACTAATTTACGCAGTATAAGTCATCAACTGCCAAGCCGAGAAGTTCGTGACGAATCGAATTTACTGTAAGTTCGCTCATCTCTACTTGTGGCATCATACTCAAGAAGACTGGAGGCTGTAATCATTGCCCAAGGGGCTTTAACTAAGTACAGATAAAGGGTCTGAATACTTATGTCACTGCAATGTTTTAGTTTTGATTTCTTACATAATGTTTTCACTTAAAGGCAGCCATCACGCCTCCTGCCATAGACTTGCATTGAGGGGCGTGGTGTGACGCCATGAGGGGATGGGGCTATGACATCGCAAGCTCCTGACGCCGGCTCCAGCGTTCAGAACAATTTGTTCCAAACGCTGAGCAGCTGAGTCCCCCTTTAAGTGTATCAAGTGCAGAATGATGGGGTAAACATGATTTTTTATTTTATTTATTATTTTAGCACAAGGCTGCAACATAAAATGTGAAAACTATTAAAACGTATGAAGAATTTCCAAATGGTGGTAGAATAAGCTGAGTTACAAGTTGTTAGAATGTAAGGAAGGTGTCATTTGCCCAATTATGGTTTGTTACAAATAAATTAATAAATAAAGTTAAATTTAATAAATAGCAGATAAACTTTTGTAGACATTTCATTTGCAGAAGTACTATGAGGTGTCAGAGGGTAGCAATATCTTCTTTATATTACATCTAATATTGTATTCCCAAACATTAGGAAAAGTTAGACCACCATAAAAGGGTTATCCAGGAATTGGAAAATAGAGGTCATTTCTTTCAAAGACCACTCTCTGTCTGTCTCCATTTTGGGTGTTGTTCTGCAGCTCAGTTCCATTGAAGTGAATGGAGCCAAGATGTAATACCACATTTAAAGTAGAGACAGACAGTTTTAGCTAATGCATGTCCTCAATACTTACTTGTGGTCTGATGCAGAGGAATTTCTGTAACTGGGAAGCAGCACCTTAAACATGTTTTGCACTATCCATATTTGTGAAGTGTTGGTGTGTCACCACTGTCAATCTACTCTGATGCATTTGTAATTGGTAGGTAGAAATCCTGGCTGATCCATGCCTGATTCATCTTCACTAAGGTCAGTCTCTCCACATTTTTTGTGGACAGACAAGTTCTCCTTGGGGTGACTATGGCCCCCGCCGCACTAAACACCCGCTCTGATGGCACTCTCCTGGCCGGCTTTTCCAGGGCAAACTCTGCTAGTTGCGGCCACAAATTAAGTTTGGCTGCCCAGAAGTCCAGCGGATCTTCAAGGTGTGTTGGCATGGGCATGTCAAGGTACAGTATGCCACCACCTGCTGGTTCAGGTCTTGCTCCAGGTGTACCTGCTGCTGATGAGTTGCTTCAATATGCGGGTGAAGAAAGCTACTCATCAGCGACTGTAGACTTAGGCTGCTGCCGCAAAATGGCTGCCGAATATATAGGGCTGTGACACAGGGGTGACTGGCTGCTGATAGGCTGCATCCTGCATGTGATTCAGGGTCATCCCGCCTACTTCCCTTCCGGCCTTGCCTTCCGCCTTCCCAGCATTCCTTGCCCCATGTACTGACATGTGGATCTGCCATTTTAGATGCCCTGGAGCCTGGACCGCAGTAAATGGAGTTTAATGAAGCGGTTCGAGCAATACAATCGCAGCAATATTCGCATTAGTTGCAAATCGAACATTTCATGAAATTTGTAACGAATTTGGGTTCATCAGCTTCAATTCGCTCATCTCCAGTGTTAATCAATCGATGGCGGCAGATGGGTTGCTGGTTGAGAAACGACCACTAGCTGATACCGGGTGCAACCTGCTGCAACCTCTGCCTGATGATTTTAGGCCTATGCCACTCCTCTGTGCATGTCCTGGCACTTCTCTGCCTGACATACCTAGTGTGTATATGTGGGGAGAACAATATTCTCCATTACACTTAAAACAGTATTTCTCTACAACACCAGCAGATGTGTACTTTTGCCTTGCCTTTCACAGTATCTAGGCCCTTGGGACTTTAACAGGAACAAAATAGTACACCCCTTAGATGTACGTTTGTGGTATGCACTTATGAGGGGAGGATAATGCACTACAGTACACTTTAAAAAGTATTTGTGTACAACACCAGCCAGTGAGTACTTTTGCCTGGTTTTTCACAGTGTCTAGGCCCTTGAGACTTTAACAGGAACAAAATAGTACACCACTTACATGTACGTATGTGGTATGCAGTACTTATGAGGGGAGGACAATGAGCTCCAGTAGTATTTGTGTACAACACCTTTTTCCTGGCCTTTCAGAGTATCTAGGCCCTTGAAACTTTAACAGGAACAAAATAGCATACCACTTAGATATACATATGTGGTATGCACTTATGAGGGGAGGACAGTGCGCTACAGTGCGCTTATAAAAGTATTTGTGTACAACACCAGCCGGTGTGTATTTTTGCCTGGCCTTTCACAGTATCTAGGCCCTTGAGACTTTAACAGGAGAAAAATAATACACCACTTAGATGTACGTATGTGGTATGCACTTATGAGGGGAGGATAATGCAATACAGTACGCTTAAAAAAGTATTTGTGTACAACACCAGCCGGTGTGTACTTTTGCCTGGCCTCTCAGAGTATCTAGGCCCTTGAAACTTTAACAGGAACATCATTTTACACCACTTAGATGTACCTATGGGGCATGCACTTATGAAGGTGGATAATGCACTCCAGTATGCTTAAAAAAGTATTTGTGTACAGCCCCAGCAGTACACACCAGTGCTGCAGCACACTAGCTCTGTGTACTACACCCAAAATTGCTCTTTCTCTCTCAATCTCACTCCCTTTCCTATCAGTGCTTCTAGCCAGGATTTGTTCTTGAGCTTAATTGCTGCTGTTCTGTGCCACATACTGCTCACTGTCCCTCTCTGTAATAGAAAGCTGTAGTGACTGGGAGGTGAATCGCTGCAGTAAGAATGCTTTTCCGTGCAACACACACTGCTCTCTGTCCCTCTGTGCAACAGAACGCTGATGTGACTAGGAGGTGAATCACTGCTGAAAAAAGCTTTTCTGGCCAACACACAGCACTGTCTGTCTCTCTGCAATGAAAGGTTGAAGTGACTGGCCACAATATGGCTGCTGATTATATAAGGCTGTGACATCACAGGGGTGATTGGCTGCTGATAGGTTACTATTTGTTATGTATTCTCTGTTATGTTTGTCTAATGCCAGTAGATGACTCTGTAGCTAAGAGTTTCTGATAAAGTATAGCAATGTCAGTTATTTTATCTTGTTTGTCATATATGTAAAAAAAACTCTGGTTTCTCATTGAGTCTCCATTTTGTTTCACCAGTAAAAAGACATAAACCAGTGCTGTCGCATTGATACACACTGCGCTCCGGCTGCAAGCACTGGCCGGGAGCGCAGTGTCCCCAACAGCTGGCGGGGCCGGGATTCGCATTGCGGGACGTGCCAGCATGCGATACCTGTCCCATCACTCACCTAGTCCCGCTCCTGCAGCTTCCTCACTCTCTCAGCTCTGACACACGTGTCCCAGTCCCTTAGGGCACGCGCACCGGGGATTTGAAATTTAAAGGGCCTGTACGCCCATAATTAGTAAACGCAGCGGCACCTTAGAATCCGCTCCCCGATACGGTCCAAGTCATCAGCCACCCAGGTAGAGGATCCCCATCCAGTTTCGTGACAACCCGCATACAGGTGCGTGACACGCATCATATTAATTATCAACAATATTAAAGCATAATACATAACACTTAAATATTATGTATCTTAATGTTTGGATAGTCCCACATGGATCTCAGAAAGTTGTATTGTGAGTTTATGTTTCCCCTTAGCTAGACAGGCAACTTGTCTGCACTATTATTAATGTCACGATGCCGGCTGGCAGGTAGTGGATCCTCTGTGCCAGAGAGGGATGGCGAGGACCGCGCTAGTGGACCGGTTCTAAGCCACTACAGGTTTTCACCAGAGCCCGCCGCAAAGCGGGATGGTCTTGCTGCGGCGGTAGTGACCAGGTCGTATCCACTAGCAACGGCTCACCTCTCTGGCTGCTGAAGATAGGCGAGGTACAAGGGAGTAGGCAGAAGCAAAGTCGGACGTAGCAGAAGGTCGGGGGCAGGCGGCAAGATTCGTAGTCAGGGGAGATAGCAGGAGTACTGGTACACTGGCTTTTAAACACACAAAACGCTTTCACAAGGCACGATGGCAACAAGATCCGGCAAGGAAGTGCAAGGGAGGAGGTTAGATATAGTCAGGGACCAGGTGGGAGCCAATTAAGCTAATTGGGCCAGGCACCAATCATTGGTGCACTGGCCCTTTAAGTCTCAGGGAGCTGGCGCGCGCGCGCCCTAGAGAGCGGAGCCGCGCGCGCCAGCACATGACCGCAGGAGACGGGAACGGGTAAGTGACCTGGGATGCGATTCGCGAGCGGGCGCGTCCCGCTGTGCGAATCGCATCCCCAACGGCCGAGACAGAGCAGCGCTCCCGGTCAGCGGGACTGACCGGGAAGCTGCAGGGAGAAAGACGCCGTGAGCGCTCCGGGGAGGAGCGGGGCCCCGGAGCGCTAGGCGTAACAGTACCCCCCCCCTTAGGTCTCCCCTTTTTTTTGTCCGGTGACTGCCTCCCCTGGGATGAGGACACCGGGAAGGAATGTATGGTTTCCTCAATGGCAGGCAGTACAGCAGGAGTAGGAATGGGGAGGGATGGCAGAGGGCGAGACCTGGCACGGGGCAGTGTGACACCAGGACGAGGGTCATGAGGGGACACAGAGGTTTGCCTGATGGGACTGGGAGGGGGGGAGAGGCATTTCCTGTGGCAGGCAGAGTCCTTAATGACCTTAGGGGGAGCGGATACAGGAGGAACCACAGGGTCACGGCAGGGATTACTGGGAACCGGTTGAAGGCAGTCCTTGGAACAAGAGGGACCCCAACTCTTGATCTCCCCAGTGGGCCAATCCAGGGTTGGGGAATGGTGTTGAAGCCAGGGTAGTCCAAGGAGAATTTCGGAAGTGCAATTAGGAAGGACAAAAAATTTAATTTCCTCGTGATGAGGTCCGATGCACATTAGGAGGGGCTCCGTGCGGTAACGCACGGTGCAATCCAACCTGGCTCCGTTGACCGCGGAAATGTGGAGTGGCTTGACAAGACGGGTCACCGGAATGCGGAATTTATTCACTAAGGACTCCCGAATAAAATTCCCAGAAGCTCCAGAGTCCAGGCAGGCCACGGCTGAGAGGGGAGAGCTGGCTGAAGTAGAGATCCGAACAGGCACCGTGAGACGTGGAGAAGCCGACTTAGCATCAAGAGACGCCACACCCACGAGAGCTGAGTGCGAGCGTGCGTTTCCCAGGCGTGGAGGACGGATTGGGCAATCCACCAAAAAATGTTCAGTACTGGCACAGTACAGACAAAGATTCTCCTCCTTACGGCGATTCCTCTCTTCCAGGGTCAGGCGAGACCGATCCACTTGCATGGCCTCCTCGGCGGGAGGCCTAGACGCAGATTGCAGTGGAGACTGTGGGAGAGGTGTCCAGAGATCTAAGTCTTTTTCCTGGCGGAGCTCTTGATGCCTCTCAGAAAAACGCATGTCAATGCGAGTGGCTAGATGAATGAGTTCATGAAGGCTAGCAGGAGTCTCTCGTGCGGCCAGAACATCTTTAATGTTGCTGGATAGGCCTTTTTTAAAGGTCGCGCAGAGAGCCTCATTATTCCAGGATAGTTCAGAAGCAAGAGTACGGAATTGTATGGCGTACTCGCCAACGGAGGAATTACCCTGGACCAGGTTCAGCAGGGCAGTCTCAGCAGAAGAGGCTCGGGCAGGTTCCTCAAAGACACTTCGAATTTCCGAGAAGAAGGAGTGTACAGAGGCAGTGACGGGGTCATTGCGGTCCCAGAGCGGTGTGGCCCATGACAGGGCTTTTCCAGACAGAAGGCTGACTACGAAAGCCACCTTAGACCTTTCAGTAGGAAACTGGTCCGACATCATCTCCAAGTGCAGAGAACATTGCGAAAGGAAGCCACGGCAAAACTTAGAGTCCCCATTAAATTTGTCCGGCAAAGACAGGCGGAGGCTAGGAGTGGCCACTCGCTGCGGAAGGGGTGCAGGAGCTGGCGGAGGAGATGGTTGTTGCTGCTGAAGCTGAGACTGAACTTGCTGTAGCTGTGACTGTTGCTGCTGTTGCTGTGACTGGAGCTGCTGTAGCTGCGACTGGAGTTGCTGTGTCATGGTGGTCAAGTACGACAGCTGGTGCTCTTGTCGGGCGACCAATGTAGGGAGGTCGGCGGCAGCTGGCAGAGGAACTTCAGCGGGATCCATGGCCGGATCTACTGTCACGATGCCGGCTGGCAGGTAGTGGATCCTCTGTGCCAGAGAGGGATGGCGAGGACCGCGCTAGTGGACCGGTTCTAAGCCACTACAGGTTTTCACCAGAGCCCGCCGCAAAGCGGGATGGTCTTGCTGCGGCGGTAGTGACCAGGTCGTATCCACTAGCAACGGCTCACCTCTCTGGCTGCTGAAGATAGGCGAGGTACAAGGGAGTAGGCAGAAGCAAAGTCGGACGTAGCAGAAGGTCGGGGGCAGGCGGCAAGATTCGTAGTCAGGGGAGATAGCAGGAGTACTGGTACACTGGCTTTTAAACACACAAAACGCTTTCACAAGGCACGATGGCAACAAGATCCGGCAAGGAAGTGCAAGGGAGGAGGTTAGATATAGTCAGGGACCAGGTGGGAGCCAATTAAGCTAATTGGGCCAGGCACCAATCATTGGTGCACTGGCCCTTTAAGTCTCAGGGAGCTGGCGCGCGCGCGCCCTAGAGAGCGGAGCCGCGCGCGCCAGCACATGACCGCAGGAGACGGGAACGGGTAAGTGACCTGGGATGCGATTCGCGAGCGGGCGCGTCCCGCTGTGCGAATCGCATCCCCAACGGCCGAGACAGAGCAGCGCTCCCGGTCAGCGGGACTGACCGGGAAGCTGCAGGGAGAAAGACGCCGTGAGCGCTCCGGGGAGGAGCGGGGCCCCGGAGCGCTAGGCGTAACAATTAAGTGGAAGAATTCCGCCTTAAGGTAGAATCTACATTGCTGCTTCCAACTCTCAGTCAAGAGATCAAAACTTCTCAATCAAAACATCTATAAATGTTTTTATTTTCCTCAATCTTTGGATTGAATTTGAAACTGCATTAAATGAACGTTGTCTCAGACCATAATGTCCGTTTAGTTGTTTTTGTATTTTTCAGTTTAGGTGTGTATTCACACACTTGTTTGTTAAGAGCAATTTGCTATTCCACCTGGATAGGGAATAGTTAAGGCTCTGAGCGAATAAGAACTCGGGTGGAGTTATTTAGTTCTCCTGTATTCTGGTGCTGGTTATTTACTTTAATGCCACTTTGTCTGTTTGTGCAATATTCTGACTATGTCTGCTTGAGCATTTACCTTGTAGTTATCATTTTTTCTGGGTTTTTAGCCATGGTTATATAGCATACTCCTTGTATTTTAGTCTGTGTTACATTAGCCGGTTTTAGGATTATGTCTGTTCAGCTTTGTCTGTGTTCACACTATGTTTGAGTCTTGCTTGTTACCTGTGCCCTGTATGTCATATTCCTGTTCTGAGTCTATTCAGACTAATCCGGTTCTAGTCTAGTGTTTCATGTATTATATTTCCGTTTCCTACTGGGTCAGCTTTTTGTTTACACGATTGAGTGTGTCCGCTGGCCAGTAGCCTATTTGGTTTTGTTATTAATGGCTAATCCTATAGTGGAGTGGGGAGTCCAGTTTGTATGTTCTGTGTCCCAGTGTGAACAGTGTCCTATATTTATATCCTGTTTGGTTGTTCTGATCGTTGTCTTTTGTACTTGTACCTGCTTGGGATAGTTCTTAGTAACTTACCTGTTCAGTTTAGTGTTTTGGCTCTCAGTTCTTCTGTTTATCCCCTTCATCTCCTGGATTCTACTGTATACTCCTAATCTTGTTCATTTTACCATGTCTGCTGTTTATCTGATATCCGGTTTATGAACTTTTTGTTAATTCTCTATATGCTGCCTCTTGGTGTTTGTGTTCTGTCAGGTATATCGGGTTGTCTAGTTGTGTTCCGTTTCTGACCTGTGACCGACTATTTATATTATGTGTTTTTTACGCCACTGCCCTTTAACGCAGGAAGGGATTAGTGCCCAGTTATCGATTAATCGTTTAGGATGGATGGGCAAGTAGGCAGGGAGAGACTTTTTGGGGTAACTTAGGGCTCACTCTCCCTGTCCCCCAGTCGGTCATGACACAGACTTTTCTCAACTTGCTGAGTTGTCCCAAGACAATACATCACAAGTCAGATGCTAAAAGGGGGCTTTGCTGCTTTGTCTCTTGTGTGTGAAGCCAGCCCCTTGATGATGTTATCAACACACCAATGCATTATCATACAGATTCATAGCTTTTGTGTCAGGTAATATCGGGCAAGTCATGTGATCAAAGGGAGGGTGGCTGTGCTGCAATGGGTGGGGCAACCGATGTGTGGGAGGGAAATAAGTCACCTCCCTTCTTGAAACAAAGGATATTGGGGATTGTAGTCTGGGGGAGGCAACATAAACAGGAAATAGCCAGTTCCCAAAAACAAGCCAACAGTGTGATAGGGGACACAGGACATGTCCATTTACCACCATCACAAGCACAGATCCTTGGTAATTATGTCAATTACTGTTTAACACCTAATTACTAAAGTCACCTTGGGTTTGATAACCCCTATGAAACTACAATTAGTTCTTGTTACCTGACTTTCCATCATGTGAGAATGACAAAAAGACATATACAACTCTGGATTTAAAGTCAATATTTATTTCTAATATCTCTACATGAATACATTATTTACAATGGATGAGGCTGAGGTGATGAATAATGGAATATGTTTAAATATTTTACATATTTACTTGTGTATTTATGACATGGTGATATATTTCCAGTCATTTCTTAGCTGCATATGTCATAATTTTCTGCAGATTGCCTCAGTACATTGCGTCCACGTGCCAACTATTCCAAAACATTGTGTTTTTGCCTTTACTCGTGTTATTTGCGAGAATCTGCAGGAAACTGTTTTGACATTCTGAATTATAATAATGCTACATTTGTATCTGCGCCATCTGCTTCTGGGCTACATCTAATACAAATAGAACTTTTTTTGTGGATACATGCCAGCAAACTGCCACTTTATTAATGCATGTGAAAACAAGGAGATAACATTTCATTTTCATTTTTTAATCACTTTGCATTGCTAAAGCATGTGTAACAAATAGCTTACAACTTGGAGGCTTTGGTTTGATCATTCGAAGGTATGAAACATAAGGTTTCTTTGAAGCGAAGCAATACATCAAAAAACTTTTAATTATACTCCTGAAGTAAATACATCAAGTCGAAATTAAAGGGGCCAATATTCTTTTTTTTACTGCCGTCTTTCCTTCTTGAATTAACCATCTGTGATGGATATGCCTATATGTACACTGCTCAAAATATTATGGGAACACTTTAGCATCATAGTATATAACACATCAGGGATGTCAATCTGTCCAGTTAGGAAGTATAAGTGATTGTGAATCAACTACACCTGCTCTGGTGCAAATAAAAAAAGTCAAGAGGGACAACGAAGAGGCAACAGTAAGGCTAGGTTCACACTATGGAATTTCCCATTGCTGTTAATAGGATTCTGCTGCACAGTTCACACTTAGGAATTTTAGCAGTGGACGTTCTGCTGCTGAAATCTGCCACCAAAAAAATGGTCTTGTTTATTGTTTAGGCAGAAACGGCTCCACAGACAATGCCTATGTCAATGGAGATTCAGTCAACACTGACCGCACTCCGAATCTCTGGTCAGATTTTGTTCAGCTGGAAATTCTGTATTGAGAACCCAGCATAAGGGCCCAGTCACACAATGGAATCTCAGGCAGGACAAGCTGATGCTAGGAACAATCAGAAATGTTCAATCTCCATCAATGGCCATGCATTTCCAAGTAGATTCCGCCAAAAGAACATGTTCATTTTTGGCAGAGTCTGGGATATGAAGTTTCCACGGCAGAATGTGCACCACGGAAATTCCATAGTGTGAATGGTGCAGCATGCTGCGCCAGATTTTCCGTAACAGAATTCTGGAGTGGAAAGACGAAGTGTAAATGGGCCCTAAGTCAACTTCCAAAAAGACCTAAAAGAGAATTGTTTTGCTAGAGGTGGCCACAGACAATTACTTTCTCCTTATCCTTTCTGGCTGGTTCTTCTCAAGGTTTGCATTTGGTCATTGAGGGATATTTATTAAAACCTCTGCAGAGCAAAAGTATTGCAGTTGCCCATAGCAACCCATCAGTTTGCTTTTTACATTTTTAAAAAGCCCCTGGAAAAAGACAGCAACAATCTAATTGGTTGCTATAGGCAACTGCAACACTTTTTCTCTGCACAGATTTAGATAGATCTCCCTCACTGTCACTGCTGGTAGCATGAGGTGGTACCTGCAGACCATTCCAGATGAACAAGTAGTCCATCTCCTCCAGAATGGCACATGCAAATATTCCATTGCAAGATGGTTTGCTGCATATACAAGCACAATTTCAAGAGCATGGAGCAGATACCAGAACGTGACCATAGCCAGACAGGGATATAGTAGGGTTTTAAAGGGGTACTCCGGTGAAAAACTTTTTTTTTAACTCAACTGGTGCCAGAAAGTTAACCAGATTTGTAAATTATGCAAGAATGAAGATCAGAGGAAAAAAACAGCTGACTCACTGACAGGTACTCTTCAGGACTTTCTTCTTTATTGAAATACTCACAATTACATGGTAGAACGTGGGGAGGGACGGGACGGGGGGTATACAAATCTGGCTACAGAGTTTTTTTCACACGTCAAGCGTGCTTCATAAGGACAGATGAAGCACGCTTGACGTGTGAAACAGACTCTGTAGCCGGATTTGTGTACCCCCGTCCCGTCCCGTCCCTCCCCACGTTCTACCATGTAATTGTGAGTATTTCAATAAAGAAGAAAGTCCTGAAGAGTACCTGTCGGTGAGTCAGCCGTTTTTTTCCTCTGATCTTCATTCTTGCACAGTTCAATTGCTTTGTTGGAACCAGAGCACCACAGTTACTCCAGGCCATACAGACTCAGCTCTTTCCTAGCCCGTGTGTCCGGCTTGCTGACCCTTGCAGTGCCGAACCAGCTTTTGTGTTCCTTTGAGATTTGTAAATTACTTCTATTAAAAAATCTTAATCCTTCCTGTACTTATTAGCTGCTGAATACTACAGTGGAAATTCTTTTCTTTTTGAAACACAGAGCTCTCTGCTGACATCATGAGCACAGTGCTCTCTGCTGACATCTCTATCCATTTTAGCAATTGCCCAGAACAGCATATGTTTGCTATGGGGATTTCCTTTTACTCTGGCAGTTCCTAAAATGGACAGAGATGTCAGCAGAGAGCACTTGTGCTCGTGATGTCAGCAGACAGCTCTGTGTTTCAAACGGAAAAGAATTTCCACTGTAGTATTCAGCAGCTAATAAGTACAGGAGGGATTAAGATTTTTTAATAGAAGTAATTTACAAATCTGTTTAACTTTCTGGCACCAGTTGATTTAAAAATAAATAAATCACCGGAGTACCCCTTTAAGCCAGCAGCAGAACCGGTTTGCCATCAGTATTATTACACTTTGGAGTTGTCCAGAAATTTTTTTAGAAAAATGTCTGGGGTCCCCTGCAGCATCCGATCTGACGTTATTGGTTCCCCCTTTTTTCCCTTTTTCCTTTTTTCCCCAGCAGGATCTTCCCCCCTAAGCCAATCACTGGCTACAGTAATGTCCCTCCTCAAAAAGGCATTGGATGAGCATTTAGTTCCTGCTGAGATAGCTCATCTTGGAAGCAGAAAAAACAACAGTAACAATGGGAGAATGGATGACATAATACCAGGAGGTGCAGGGGAACGGGAAAGTATGACTATTTTTTCTTCTTTTTTTTTTTAAACCCCTTCAAACAGATAGTACAGGCAGGTCTTGTACAAATACAGCACCATCTTTTCAAGGGAATGACTGCTGTATGGAAAAACATTTCTATACACTGTACAATTAGAAGGGAATGTATGGGAGTAGCTGCAGCTGCAGGAAAGAAGTATGGGGTTCTAGGAGGTGGGGGGGGTTGTTTGGCGTCTAGCTTTGAGCAGAAGTCAGAGAGAACAAATGAATGAACATTAAAGTCAAGTTCTTTATAGCAAAAACAAAGAACTATTCAACACAGATATTTGTTTTTGTGGTGATACATTAAATATTGCATTAGTATATACTTTTATTGGAATTGCTTATCTGACAGCCAACTAAAGTAGCCACAGGGCCTCAGAATACACCACGGTCTGCTTGTCAATCCATCTACAGATTTAGACCCTTGGTGGCAAACATGGCGATACAACATATCATTAAGTACTCTGTGTAGGTGAAATATTTATGTGAAGAAGTTTAAGGAGAGAGGATAACGAGCCACTATACACACAATTCTCCCCTAAATGATGAGTTGTCATGAAAGAATAGCCAGAGGACGTGTAGACAAAAAAACAAAAAACCTTCTCAAGAAGCCAATTCTAATGCTTTTTGTGTTATGTTTCCTGTTATGTCTATTAATTGTCAGAATAGAACAATTTAGATCCAGAAAACTTAGAAAATAAAGTAGTTGAAAACAGGCTGATCAATGCATACCTTGGTTCAACCACTTCATGGTCATGAAAGATCCTATGGGATCAGGATCTAACAGGACCCAATTTCTTCTGTGACTCCAACTCTTATATAATATTGTGCACAGGACTTAAAGGGGCATTCTAGCACCAAGAACTAATATTATATTTAAATTAAAGGGGTACTCTGGTGGAAAATATATATTTTTTTAAATCAACTGGTGCCAGAAAGTTAAACAGATTTGTAAATGACTTCTATTTCAAAAATCTTAATCTTTTTGTGCTCCACAGGAAGCTGTATTTCTTTTTGGAGTTTCTTTCTGGAGTCTGACCACAGTGCTCTCTGTCAACACCTTTGTCCATGTCAGGAACTGTCCAGAGCAGGATACGTTTGCAATGTGGATTTGCTCCTACTCTGGACAGTTGCTGACATGGACAGAGGTGTCAGCAGAGAGTACTGTGGTAAGACAGAAAAGAAATTAAAAAAAGAAAAGAAGTTCCTGTGGAGCATACAGCAGCTGATAAGTACTAGAAAGATTAAGATTTTTAAATAGAATTATTTTAGAAATCTAAGCAAATGATATTTCAGTCCTCTAGGCTATAAATGGAAAATATTCTCCGATAAATGACAGGATATATGTGCAAAATAAGTAGTGTTTAGGAACCAAGATAATAAAAGCGATTAAAGTAAAATTTTGTACAGATAAATTACCATAAATTGGTGCAATAAGTATACATTTATTAATAAAATATCAAAAAGTAAACTAGGTGATGCAGTCACAGGGCCCTTGTGACTCACCCCCAGTGTATACAGTTATGTTATACAGTGACCCCCTCAACCTACGATGGCCCCGACATACGATAATTTCAACATGCTATGGCCTCTCAGAGGCCATCGCATGTTGAAGGCAGCATCAACATACAATGCTTTTTTATGTCGGGGCCATCGCATAAACGGCTATCCGGCAGCGCTGACTGCTTCAGCTCCCGCCGGATAGCCATTTATGGTGCCCCATGAGCTCCGGTGATGGTCACTCACCTGTCCTCGGGGCTCTGTAAGTCCTCTTCGGGATCCTCTGCATCCTCGGCGCTCTCCATCGACGTTGTCACGTCGCTGCACACGTCGTCCCGTCATCCAATAGGAGCAGCGTGCGTAGTGACGTGATGGCGGCGACAGAGAGCGAGGATGCCGGGGAAGCAGAGGCCTTGCCGGAGCGTCGGGGACACCTCGGGGACGAGACGACAGCGATGGACGGCGACATCCCATTCAGCGGTGATGGTCCGGAGCGGCGGGGACAGGTGAGTACAACTTTCTCTAACAGTGGTCTACAACCTGCGGACCTCCAGATATTGCAAAACTACAATACCAGGGCATGCTGGGTATTGTAGTTTTGCAATATCTGGAGGTCCGCAGGTTGTAGACCACTGTCCTATACTTTACATTGCACGGATCCCTCAACATACGATGGTTTCAACAAACGATGGTCCGTTTGGAACGGATTACCATCGTATGTTGAGGGACCACTGTAGAGTAAAACAATGAATAAAATGAGATAAAAATTCTAAAAGTGCTGCTTATCGTATTTGGGGTTTGTTTGAGGCAGTCTGGGATCTGTGGTCCTCCCACCTCTATTGGATTTCTGCCTTGGATGTGATATTTCTTGGTATTAGTTGTAGGGCATGCGGAGGCTCATAGTTTCCATTAGTTAAATCTCCAGCAATTGGCCGTATGTCCCATACAACCCCTGGGATCATTAGTGGTATATGTTGATGGCAAATAGAGGTATTGACAATTTATGCCCGCAAATGGCAGGCTCCTCTGCTAGCCACCGGATAAAATAGCAAATGTTCCCAAAGTAATTAACCGGGTAGATCTTACCTGCTCCTCCGTGCTGGTGGTCAATGCGCCTGTAGTGGCTGGCATGCCATGTTAATCCTCTCGCTGTAGTGTATCTGCTATGTGGTGGTCTGCTAATCCGCTCATGCGGCACTAGCTATACAGCAGGTATGGGAGGTTCCATGAAGTATAGATGAGTTGCGGACTGCACTGCTTCCTTGATGGATAGCGATCTGCTTTGCTTGGTTGAAATGAATGCGATGGCTGTGGAGGATTGCGGACTGCGCCACTCCGATGTGGCTAGATGATATGAAATGAAGGATGAGCCAGGTGGGACAGTGTCCTTATGTAATCCTGACGGGATACCGGTAATTCACACGGCAGATGTGAAAAGGCAGTTACAGCAAAGATAATGAATAGGATAGGATAACAAAGTATAGGATAACATATAGAGAATATGGACAATTCTAGAGAGAACTGATGAGATGCGCAACATTAAACTATACATAATAGATTAGTGTAGAGTAATTTAATATTTCGATAAGAATCGTAAGATGACACAGTATGTAAATTAAAGGACCAAATGGAGATATCTTTTTTGATATTCAGTAATTTTGAAAAAAATAAATAATCAAAAGTAAAATGATTAAATAAAAAAATGAGATAAAAAATTAATATTATTAAGGATGGACATAAAAATGCATGTGATTGTAAGTGTAAAAATGTGTATGTAAATAAGAACAAAGTAGAAATGAGAAAAAATAGATAAAATAAAATAAAGATAGATATAAAAATAAAAGTTAAAAAAAATTGAAATAGAATGAGAGAGGCTGGCATAAAATTAAAGATATATACCTCAATAATATATTCTTGCTATAGTAGTGCAAAGACAGAAACACTGTTATGGTGAATAGCTGAGATGTCATATAGCAGACATATTAAAACAGTACAATAATAAGATATATAAAAGAATTATACAGTATATATATATATATATATATATATATATATATATATATATATGGAAAAAAATAGCAGCACTCTCCAAGGATGGTGCTCTAAGTAATATAAAGTGTGGGTGCAAGCAGAGATTTAGGGACCAGGTCCACAGTGTCTCTCTCAGAATACAAAACAGCAATTCAGTGCAGTACAGCAGATGGAATAAGTATTAAATACCATTTTTATCAGTAAATACTGCTTCTTTCAAGTGCAAAGAAAAAACGGTATCCTGCACTTACCGCAAGGCTTAAGCCCGACGACTCCACTTCACATCCTCCAGCAGACCCGGTTCCAGACTTCCTGCAGGGCACCCAGAGGTGACTGCTGGCGATTTCCAGCGTGAAACTGAGGACGGAAGAAGCGCATACCAGCGTGAAACCACCTGCAGTGACCTCTGAGCGCCCTGCAGGAAGTCTGGAATCGGGTCTGCTGGAGCATGTAAAGCGGTGAGTGCAGGATACAAGTTTTTCTTTGTACTTGAATCCAGCAGTGACTTCAACATATTTCTGGTTCACAGCACCACCAGAACAGTGGACCCAGGACCTTAATCTCTCCAAGGGAACTAGTTATAAGGGCCCGAAATGTCCCTTCAAGACTGAGAGTAGTAGTGCCACTTTATCTGTTCTTCTGATTAGTGATTGCTTCTTTCAGACAACAGTACCTGGTAACTCCAGGTCCTTTTGAAGCTATCCATCAGTTTCCTTGGCTCTTGGACAATTCTTCTGATAATTCTTCTCACTCCTCTGTCAGAAATCTTGTGAGGAGCACCTGGTGGAGGCAACACCTGGTGGAGGCAAAATTATGGTGAAATGATTTTCTTTTCACTTCCATATTATGGTCCCAACAGTTCTGACTGGAACATTCAGAAGCTTAGAAATGCACCTGTAACCAATGCCATTGTTATGTTTTGCAACAATTAGGTTTTGAAGGTCTTGAGACAGCTCTTTGTTTTTACCCATCATGAGATGTGTCTTGTGTGACACCTTGACTGAATTGCTTTTTAATTAATGATATATTTCCACTGTTATCTTGGCTTTCCATGCCCTTTTTCCCCTCCCTTTTTGCATCTGTTCAATACCCTTTCCCTGTGTCTTTTCCCATTATTACATAAAACTTAATTTCTGAGCTAATTTGTTTTAGTTTCTTTGTATTTATGGATTATTTTACCTTTAGAAGTACTGGAGGTCTGAATTTAGATAAATAAAATATGCACTAAAAGTATGATGTTTATATTAAATATGGGAACATCCTTAAAAAAGAATACCAACTGCACCATGAAAAATTTTCAAACATAAAACTAAAATAAAATGATGTTATGTAAATGTGATGGCTGATACAAGCAGATAAAAAACATGATAAAATGGAAAATAGTAAAAACTATTTTGAGCTACAAAAAGCACTAGGGTCCACGCTTTCATTTAGACCATTTGCTAAAACAGTTTATTTTGTAATTCCAATACATTACATGCTGAAGACTTTGAAATCTATTGAAATAATTGTAAATATTGTAAAATTGCAGCAATGGGTTAGGAGGGCATGTTTAGATACACTATGCTTGGTGTAGTCATTAAATTCATTCTATCTTTGTTTATTAACCTAATGTGGAGTTTCAGTGTTTTGTGCCCTATATATTGAATCTGCAGCGGCATTCTAATAGGTAAATAACATAAAAAAAAAGAATTAGTTGAAAAAGGAATTAATGTAAAAATGTTCCCCAGAGACATTCATTTAAAAAGACCTAATTTTGTTTTGTTTTTTAGATCTAGGCAGCACTTACATCTTTGAGGATTACATTTGAAGCTACTGATTCAGAAACCAGTCTCTGCTGTGTGAGCCAAAAGAGATTTCAAACTTGAGGGTTTAAGGAAAATTATCATGAGTAGAGTTGAGTGAACTTTTGAAAAGTTCGGTTTGCCGGACTCACCAAACTTTTCGGAAATTGCGTTTGGTTTGTCTCGGTTTGTCTCGACCTGGCAATTAAAAAAAGCCGCCACTCATGTTTACAAAACTGCCTCACAGCTCTAAACCCCTGTCTAACACTGTTAGGAATGTATTCAAGTAGTTTTAAAGGGGTATTCCGGCCATAGACATCTTATCCCCTATCCAAAGGATAGGGGATAATATGTCTGATCGTGGGGGGGGGGCCCATTCTTGCGACCCCCCCACTATCTCCGTGTAGCAGCTGCATTCTATGCCGGGCTGCTTCTTCAGACTCGGAAACCTCTGTGTTTCTGGGAATGGAGATGTGAAGTCACACCACGTCCCCTCCATTCATGTCATTTTTGGGGAGTAACAAGAGGTTCTCAGCCTAGCAAGTGAACAAGACGGCATGGATTATTCCAAGCGTTCCAAAAAATATCCTTTTTTGTGAGTGCCAAGAGGTCCTTTGTCTAGCAAGTAAAGAAGATGGCATGGAATAAGCTTAATCCACTAGAAAAACCTCCAATAGACACAGGAATAACAATACCCTCTGAGTCCCCATGGACAGGTAAGCGGGATCTATCGCTAAACAGGAATATTCGCAATCCCACGTAAAACCTACAGTAGACATGTCCTCCATGGACAGGTAACAGGGATGCCTAGATACACAGGATATATTTATAGAACGCTCTTCACACTGAACACAAGATGGGAATAATCGCAATCCCTTCAGAATACTTCCAGTAGACATAGGAATAACAATACCCTCTGAGTCTCCATGGAAAGGTAACAGGGATGCCTAAATACACTGGATATAATTTAGAACACTGTTCACACTGAACACAAGACAGGAATAGCAATCCCTCCGAACACCTCCAGTAGATACGGAGTCCCCATGGAGCGGTAAAAGGGATCTAACATAGGACACGGCTCACACTGGACACACAAACTGGACACTCCACTAACAAAGTAGCCATTAATAATAAATAGACTACTGGCCAGCGGCACACTCCACAGTGTGGTCAGAATGCTGGCTCAGTAGGAAAACAGAAATATAAAACACAGAACTTCATATAAACGGATACAAGAGAAAACACAGTGTGAACAGACACATAGCAGAAGATATACAAATCCTAAAACCAACTATACAAACACAGATTAAAATCTACTAAGAGCATGCCACCTTACATGGCTAAAACCAGAAAATGCAAAGTGCATGCTAAAACAGAAATAGTAGATTAAAAGCTCAAATAAAGAGTGTTCCACCCAAAGCTCCAAAGCAGCATGTCAAACATGGCAGCATCAATATGTAATCACCAAGAGCTCCTTGCAGCATGTCCAGCCTCTTAGCAAGTCAGGATATAATGAAGTCAATCACCAGCTCTGAAGCTAGTCAGTGCTGGACTTAAGTAGACACAACATAAAGGCTTATTGGGTAACAGAGGCTGAGGCTGAAAAAGCCAGAGACATTAACTATTTCCTGACCAGGAAACCTAAAACTGTTCACACACAGCAAATCCAATAACTGTGTGTGAACACAGGCCAATACAGACATGACAATACTAGTAAACGGTATAATACACACCCAGCGGACCATTCCTAATAGTCTGTGAGAGAGTGCAATTTAGGATTTAGTACACAGCGCCTGTGTGTGTAGCATTGTTGTGTGCTGTTTTTTTAAGCGTACTGTAGCGCATTTTTCTGCCCTCATAAGTGCATACCACATACGTACGTCTAAGTAGTGTACTATTTTGTACCTGTTAATCTGACAAGGACCTAGATACTGTGAAAGGCCAGGCAAAAGTAATCACGGGCTGGTATTTTACTCCGCTAGAGTGACGTGGGAGGCGGTGTTGCCAAAGTTCTGAAGCAGATACTGTTGAGGTACCTGAGGAGGACATCAGTGACGTGCAGATACTTGTTGATGATGAAGCCAATCGCAATTGGGAGCCGGGTGCAGAAGGGGCTTCATCTTCATCAGGAGAATAGGGTTGCAGGTTGCCCGTGAGGCAGCAGCTGAGCTAGCAAGCTGGTAGCATGGTTGGCAGTCAGCATGGTGGCAGATGTGGAAATTCTGGAGCCAAATGTGCCTGGGGGAAGACCACCTGCTTTGCGGCAGCCTACCTTTCCGGGAAGTAGTGGAACAGGGGTTCCTGGAGACGGCGGCAGTAGCAGTCAGTGGTCAGTTTTAATAATCTTTTTTGTTGGAAGTAAATCATTTTATATAATACAATAAAAGTGAAGTTTAGGGGCTGTATATTGAGGTTTTTTTTTTACCCCGGGCCACGGCCCAGGGGTTTGGAGATTCATTCATCCAACGGCGCAGAAGCTGAATGTGCTTCTGTCCAAGTTGCTGGTGCTGCAGTCCCTCCCTTTTCAAGTGGTGGACTCTGCACCTTCCAGAGAACTGATGGCTTTTGCCGAGCCGAGGTGGAGTGTTAAGTTGTCATTTCTTTGCGAAGAAGGCAGTACCAGCCCTGCACAATTTTGTGGAAGAGAAGGTGGGCCAGTCCTTGAGTCTGTCAATGTGTACCAAAGTGCACGGTAGTGCCGACGTCTGGAGCTGTACCTATGGTCAGGGACAATACATGTCCTTTACGGCCCACTGGGTGAATGTGGTTCCTGCACAGTCACAGCACCAATTTGGACAGGTCACGCCGCTTCCACATCCACGCTCTCAGGCCATTGGTCCTGTGACAGTGTGCAACTCAGCCTCCTCATCCTCCCCCATGTCCTCAGCCTCCACTGCCCAGACAAGTCTCAGCGCCCCTTCAGCAGCATACCATTTGTGCAGGGCACGGTGGTGTCACACTGTTCTTCATATGGTTTGCGTTAGCGAACGGAGTCACATAGAGGAGAAATTCATAAAGAAATTGAAGCATGGCTTATTCCACAAAAACTGGAATTGGGATCCATGGTGACTGACAACGGGAAGAACATCATGTCTGCGCTGAGACAAGGAAGGCTGACCCATGCGCCCTGCATGGCACACATGTTCAATCTTGTTGTCAAGCAATTTCTGAAGTGTCCCCCCATTCCATTTAAAAGACATCCTAACAATGGGAAGGAAATTTTGCATGCACTTCAACCACTCGTACACCGCAAAGCACACCCTCATTGAGCTGCAGCGTCAGAATGTTATCCCCCAACATAGTCTGATTTGCGACGTTGCCACATGTTGGAATTCCACCCTCCATATGTTGGACTGACTATACGAACAGAGAAAAGCCATTTCTTGATGATCCAAGCAAATAGGGGGACTCTCCTGTGTAACTTCCATGTCAACCAGTGGCAGCTTATATGTGACACCTGCCGTTTGCTCAGGCCCTTTGAGGAAGCCACATTATTAGTAAGTCGCCAGGATTAGGGGATGAACAACGTCATTCCACTGCTTCATTTCCTACAACACGTGTTGGAAATGATGGCTGGTAAGGTCAATGGAGACGTGGAACTTACATCTCACGACCACATGAGCCCTGTGGGGACTGAATTGGAGGAGGAGGAGAGGGAGGGGCAGAGTGGAGCACAGTTTGGGTTTCGCGAGATGGGCAGTTTTTCTAGTCATCTGAGAGGAGAGGAGGAGCAGGAGCAGCCAGAGGAACTAGAAGGTTATGAGGAAGGTGAGACCGAGGACCCAGACACACGGTGGCAGTATGCAGTGGAGATGGAGGCAGGGTGTCCCTCCGAGTCACTTGGACAAATGGCACGATGCATGCTCACTTGCTAGTGTAGTGACCACCGATTTGTCACCTTTTGGCAGCGAGATGACTTCTTGGTCTCCCTGTTTTTGGACCCTCGCTACCGCCACAAAATGGGGGCCTTTTTTACACCCACAAACTGGCCTACTACAGCGACATTCTACGTAGTCATTTGGCCGATGCCTATCAACGCCATCATCCATCCACTCGCAGGTCTGACTCGGAGGCCCTCTGCGCTCACCTTCCACTGCCATGGATGCTGGGGAGGGGTGGCAGGAGCAGTACCAGCTCCATCAGCAGCAGCCTGAGTCCACAGCCGCTGATGAATAGCTTTCTTCACCCGTATAGTGAAATAACTCATCAGCAACAGGTAGACCTGGAGCAGGACCTGAACCAGCAGGTGGTGGCATACCTTGACATGCCCATGCCAACACACCGTGAAGATCCACTGGACTTCTGGGCAGCCAAACTTGATTTGTGGCCGCAACTAGCAGAGTTTGCCCTGAAAAAGCTGCCCTGCCCGGCCAATAGTGTGCCATCAGAGCAGGTGTTTAGTGCTGCAGGGGCCATAGTCACCCCAAGGAGAACTATTCTATCCACTATAAATGTGGAGAGACTGACCTTTGTGAAGATGAATCAGGCATGGATCAGCCAGGATTTCGACCCACCAATGCTTCATGCATCAGAGTAGATTGACAGTGGTGCTACATCAACACTTCACAAATATGTATAGTGCCAAACAGATTTAAGGCACTGCTCCCTAGTTACAAACATTCCTCCGCATCAGACCTTTTTTCACGCACCTTCGTCAACGGGTACTGGTATTGCCATCCACCCCATCACTCTGTCACTTTCAGGACTCCTGATGCTGCTGCCACCTCCAGGCTGTCTCATTCTGCCACTATATGGTCTCCTCATACTTCTGCCAACTCCAGGCTGTGCCATTCTGCCATTATATGTTCTACTCATGCTTCTGCCAACTCCAGGCCTTGCCATTCAGACACTTTATGTTCTACCCATGCTGCCGCCAACTCCAGGCTGTGCCATTCAGCCACTATATGTTCTACTCATGTTGCCGCAAACTCCAGCGTGTGCCATTCAGCCACTACATGATCTCCTCATCTGCCATCAAATCCAGGCTGTGCCATTCAGCTACTATATGGTTTACTGATGTTGCTGAGCCTTGGACATTACCTAAAACATTTTGTGGTAGCACTAGCTACTATAAATCTTCAATTTACATTTTAAAACTCATCTTTTAATCTTAGGGATTGTGAAGCCCTATTATCTCCTCATGCTACCACCAGCTCCAAGCTGTGTAATTCAGCCACTATATGGTTTTCTGATGTTGCTGAGCCTGGGACATTGGCCTGATGGACGGGGATTCGTCCTGGTGAAGCGCATGCAGAGAGGAGCCGGAGACAGCGTGGGGTAAGTGGATGCCCGGGGCTCGCATGCGGGCGCGTCCTGCACAGCGAGTCCCGGAGCCGCCAGAGACAGGAGGAGGGGAGCGCTCATGGTCAGAATGAGTGACCGGAGCGCAACCCGTAACACTGATATCTGGCTCCTTTCTTTAATAACCAGTCAATTTGTTCCTCAGCACAGGACACATTTCTTGTCTCAAATTTTTTGATTTAATATAAGCTGCCTGTACTATCCTATTAGGATATCCCTTTACTTATATCTGTCATTTAATAGCTCAGTCAATCTTCTTCTGTTGTGGTTCTTGGGTGATAATCCTGTCTGCAGCTCCACTTATTGTGGAAAATCCTGCATGCTACACCAATTGTGATTTTAGAATTAGAGTAAGACAAACATTCCCCTCCCCCGACCATGTGCTCTCTTCGTTGGAGTCAAAATGGCCGCCAACTATATGAAAACGGAAGCAGGAAGTTCAGGCTAAATTTATAGGTCCTAAATATGTTTGTAAAACACCCAGAAACACTGATTAAATTTTGCACAACTATGAAATAATTGTACAAGGTATTTTGGCAGAAATGTCAATATACTTATCCATCCCAGGCTAAAGGAGCAGGAGAGCTCCTTACTCAACGAAAGTCCCAAGCAAAAGAGAGGCAGAGGGCCATGTGCCCCACCCCTTTGGCCTACTCTCCTCACATAACCTGGAAAAAACAGGTTCTTTAGCCCCGCCCACTGTGGCTGTAGTGAAACTAAGCTAAGACCGTGGCGGCAGGGAAATGTATACTACATGGGAACAATGGATGTAAAAACACATAATTTCAGTGTCCATAACATCTTCATTTGGCCAAATTCTCCTTAATCTTAAACTGTAATCTCAAGACTCCATCTGGTTATTGCTATTAGCTTGCTTTCAAAAGTTTTGGTTGAAATTCTATTCTTATCAGGAAAATGTAAGGTTCAGGAATATTCAATACTTCTCCCTTAAAGGAAAACAGTCATCATGTTCACCCACGCTAAACCCAATACACTAGGTAACAGTGTGGTTGAACAGGAGACAGATGAGGGGTCAATGAGTTAAATACATACCTGTAGTCCAGAGCTGTGTCCCTCCAAAGATCCTTTTCTATAGCCGCTGAATTGTACACAGACGTTATTTTGTGACGGAAGATAGTAACGGGAGAAATAGTTAATGAACTAATTCTCCCGTTAATATCTTCCGTCACAAAATAATGGCCGTTATTAATAACGGCTATAACGGGTTAAAACAGCTAGAATTAGAAGAATCCCATAGACTATAATGGGATTTTCTAACAGCCATATAGGATTTTGTAACTGCCGTTTTAATGCTGATTTTCTGATGGAACTTCGAAAACTGAGTAATTATGTAGTGTGAAAGGGGCCTAACAACCAACCTAAACAATAATCAAATTATCAGGATATCCTTTTAACATGATGTTAGGTTTTTAAGCCAACCTAAATATAATACTTTAGCAAAGGTTAGTGCAAACTTGGTGCCCATAAGTGCCACAAATGTGTTTATAGATAGTGTTGCTCGCGAATATTCGCAATGCGAATTTTATTCGCGAATATCGCATATTGGCGAATTCGCGAATATTCGCGAATATAGCACTATATATTTGTAATTACGAATATTCGTTTTATTTATTTTTTTTATTTTTATTTTTTTCACAGTACACATGACAGTGATCATCCCTCTCTGCTTCCATCTTGTGTGGTGTAAAGAAGGCTCTAATACTACTGTGTGAGACTGGTGCGTGAACTTTCGCATATACGAAAATTTGCATATGCAAATTTTCGCATACGTGAATTTTCGCTTATGCTAATTTTATATATGGTAATTTTTGCATATGGTAATTTTCGCATACCCGAAGTTTCGCGTATGCGAAAATAAAACGAGAATATGCTAATATTCGCGAATATATGGCGAATATTCGTCCATATATTCGCGAATATTCGCAAATTCGAATATGGCCTATGCCGCTCATCACTACTTATAGATGACACTATCAACATCAAAAAGATTTTCTGTTAATTTAGAATACTTTAAAATGTAAATTATGTTTGGATTATGGGCATTTTTTAAAAGACAGCCACAAGAATAATACTCCAATTATAAGGGATGTTAGAACAAAATGATGCCACGTAAAAGGATCAGCTATTTATAATTCTCACTTCAAATTAAATTTCAGTTTGTGTAGTTAGTTAAGAAATTATAAAATACATTTATTCCATCCATACTAAGAGTATTCACTGGCACCTTGGCTTGGGACAGCTGTCCTATTAATAACTTATTACATTGACTACTGAAGGCTCTGTTATGAAGAGGGGTAGGGGAAGCACTTGTGGTGTCCAAGGCAAGTTTCCTCATAGTATGACAGTTGTTGAATAAACCATTATTCAGCTCACAGCTCAGCCCTTATCCATCCAGTCATGAGCAGTCCTGTTCTGCATGTACAGATGTGTCATGCAACATCATCAGCTTCTTACATACAGTGTCAGACTGACTGGTGAAATGCAAAAGCAATTGTATCCCCTTCCCCAATGGCACCTTAAGCAGCCACCTACATATCTACCCCATGCCCACTTCTTGGTTATAGGTTTGCATTCTTGTCTCAAATTTCTTGTCTCAAATTTTTTGATTTAATATAAGCTGCCTGTACTATCCTATTAGGATATCCCTTTACTTATATCTGTCATTTAATAGCTCAGTCAATCTTCTTCTGTTGTGGTTCTTGGGTGATAATCCTGTCTGCAGCTCCACTTATTGTGGAAAATCCTGCATGCTACACCAATTGTGATTTTAGAATTAGAGTAAGACAAACATTCCCCTCCCCCGACCATGTGCTCTCTTCGTTGGAGTCAAAATGGCCGCCAACTATATGAAAACGGAAGCAGGAAGTTCAGGCTAAATTTATAGGTCCTAAATATGTTTGTAAAACACCCAGAAACACTGATTAAATTTTGCACAACTATGAAATAATTGTACAAGGTATTTTGGCAGAAATGTCAATATACTTATCCATCCCAGGCTAAAGGAGCAGGAGAGCTCCTTACTCAACGAAAGTCCCAAGCAAAAGAGAGGCAGAGGGCCATGTGCCCCACCCCTTTGGCCTACTCTCCTCACATAACCTGGAAAAAACAGGTTCTTTAGCCCCGCCCACTGTGGCTGTAGTGAAACTAAGCTAAGACCGTGGCGGCAGGGAAATGTATACTACATGGGAACAATGGATGTAAAAACACATAATTTCAGTGTCCATAACATCTTCATTTGGCCAAATTCTCCTTAATCTTAAACTGTAATCTCAAGACTCCATCTGGTTATTGCTATTAGCTTGCTTTCAAAAGTTTTGGTTGAAATTCTATTCTTATCAGGAAAATGTAAGGTTCAGGAATATTCAATACTTCTCCCTTAAAGGAAAACAGTCATCATATTCACCCACGCTAAACCCAATACACTAGGTAACAGTGTGGTTGAACAGGAGACAGATGAGGGGTCAATGAGTTAAATACATACCTGTAGTCCAGAGCTGTGTCCCTCCAAAGATCCTTTTCTATAGCCGCTGAATTGTACACAGACGTTATTTTGTGACGGAAGATAGTAACGGGAGAAATAGTTAATGAACTAATTCTCCCGTTAATATCTTCCGTCACAAAATAATGGCCGTTATTAATAACGGCTATAACGGGTTAAAACAGCTAGAATTAGAAGAATCCCATAGACTATAATGGGATTTTCTAACAGCCATATAGGATTTTGTAACTGCCGTTTTAATGCTGATTTTCTGATGGAACTTCGAAAACTGAGTAATTATGTAGTGTGAAAGGGGCCTAACAACCAACCTAAACAATAATCAAATTATCAGGATATCCTTTTAACATGATGTTAGGTTTTTAAGCCAACCCAAATATAATACTTTAGCAAAGGTTAGTGCAAACTTGGTGCCCATAAGTGCCACAAATGTGTTTATAGATAGTGTTGCTCGCGAATATTCGCAATGCGAATTTTATTCGCGAATATCGCATATTGGCGAATTCGCGAATATTCGCGAATATAGCACTATATATTTGTAATTACGAATATTCGTTTTATTTATTTTTTTTATTTTTATTTTTTTCACAGTACACATGACAGTGATCATCCCTCTCTGCTTCCATCTTGTGTGGTGTAAAGAAGGCTCTAATACTACTGTGTGAGACTGGTGCGTGAACTTTCGCATATACGAAAATTTGCATATGCAAATTTTCGCATACGTGAATTTTCGCTTATGCTAATTTTATATATGGTAATTTTTGCATATGGTAATTTTCGCATACCCGAAGTTTCGCGTATGCGAAAATAAAACGAGAATATGCTGATATTCGCGAATATTCGCAAATTCGAATATGGCCTATGCCGCTCATCACTACTTATAGATGACACTATCAACATCAAAAAGATTTTCTGTTAATTTAGAATACTTTAAAATGTAAATTATGTTTGGATTATGGGCATTTTTTAAAAGACAGCCACAAGAATAATACTCCAATTATAAGGGATGTTAGAACAAAATGATGCCACGTAAAAGGATCAGCTATTTATAATTCTCACTTCAAATTAAATTTCAGTTTGTGTAGTTAGTTAAGAAATTATAAAATACATTTATTCCATCCATACTAAGAGTATTCACTGGCACCTTGGCATGGGACAGCTGTCCTATTAATAACTTATTACATTGACTACTGAAGGCTCTGTTATGAAGAGGGGTAGGGGAAGCACTTGTGGTGTCCAAGGCAAGTTTCCTCATAGTATGACAGTTGTTGAATAAACCATTATTCAGCTCACAGCTCAGCCCTGATCCATCCAGTCATGAGCAGTCCTGTTCTGCATGTACAGATGTGTCATGCAACATCATCAGCTTCTTACATACAGTGTCAGACTGACTGGTGAAATGCAAAAGCAATTGTATCCCCTCCCCCAATGGCACCTTAAGCAGCCACCTACATATCTACCCCATGCCCACTTCTTGGTTATAGGTTTGCATTCTAACTAAGGAGTTTGAAGTTGACATCTAACAAACATCATATGGATAAGAAGCATGTTACCCAAAAAATATAAGAAATACAAATGTGAACCATGTAAATAAAGACAAAAGAAGATCCACTGCTCATAGTCTCAGCTGCAACAACCATAAATTACACAGTTTAAAAGGAAAGTGAAAATAGGTTTTTAGCCTGCCGAGAGAAAAGGGTCACTTCAAGTTTAATTGAAATGAGGATTGCAATTGGGTTTGATGTCTTGAGCATCATAAGAGTGACAAACTGGCAGAGTAGACACAGGAAAATAGCCATATTCACTTTGTTTGGAGGCTGCAAATGGTTTTGCATTAAAATGCAATATTTCTCAAATGTATGTAACAAAGTTGTGCACAATGTGAGATAGGGATGCAAATGTATTGTCATTGGGACATTAAATAACACTTAGAGTGAAGTCACTGCCGCCGATTACAAGTACATGTTCTGTACTGATCTCTACTGTGCCTGTTTTACTATGCTGAATGCTTATCATGGGGTTATCAGTTTTAGGCCTCATGCAAAAAACAGTACTCATGCCCTACAATACCTATGGTATAGTAAGTGTCTTATACAAGTATGTTACCTAAACATCAGATTCATACACTGACCAAACAACATTTCAATGACACACTGAAAAACAAAATCACTGTAAATGCCTAAGCAAGCACCATGGAGTGTGCAAGCAATATAAAATGAGCAAGCAACAACTTCTTGATTATGGCCATCCGATAGCAGTGCTATTCAATGTTTTTAGCAGGAGATGCTAATGTGTTCTGTGAGACTCCACATATTTTTAACAAGAAATGAGTGTGGTCCCACTGTGCTATAAAATGGTTTGGCTTTGGGTCATGCTCCCACCTGGCTTTTCACCCTTTATCCTGCTACTGGATAGGAAAGCTGTGAGAAGATACAAGGTCACTGCTCAAAAGTAATCCCAGAGCGGTAGCTGCTGGCCTTGGGGAGATCATATGGGGCCTGTAACATCTAAATTGTTAGGAAGAAATGCTGTATGTTTTGATTAAACCTAGAAAATAAAGGTAACTTTTCCTCAGATGATTATGCTAAATTCACTCTCAATGCTTTTAAAAGCATACTTATGTTAAATTGTCACGATGCCGGCTGGCAGGTAGTGGATCCTCTGTGCCAGAGAGGGATAGCGAGGACCGCGCTAGTGGACCGGTTCTAAGCCACTACAGGTTTTCACCAGAGCCCGCCGCAAAGCGGGATGGTCTTGCTGCGGCGGTAGTGACCAGGTCGTATCCACTAGCAACGGCTCACCTCTCTGGCTGCTGAAGATGCTGAAGATAGGCGCGGTACAAGGGAGTAGGCAGAAGCAAGGTCGGACGTAGCAGAAGGTCGGGGGCAGGCGGCAAGGATCGTAGTCAGGGGCAACGGCAGGAGGTCAGGAACACGGACTAGGAACAGACTAGGGAACGCTTTCACTAGGCACTAAGGCAACAAGATCCGGCAAGGAAGTGCAAGGGAGGAGGATAGATATAGTCAGGGACCAGGTGGGAGCCAATTAAGCTAATTGGGAAGATTGGGCCAGGCACCATCATTGGTGCACTGGCCCTTTAAATCGCAGAGACCCGGCGCGCGCGCGCCCTAGGGAGCGGGGCTGCGCGCGCCGGGACAGGACCGAGGGAGAGCGAGTCAGGTACGGGGACCGGGGTGCGCATCGCGAGCGGGCGCTACCCGCATCGCGAATCGCACCCCGGCTGAAGGCGGGACCGCAGCGCACCCGGTCAGTGGATCTGACCGGGGCGCTGCAACAACGAAGATGAGGCGAGCGCTCCGGGGAGGAACGGGGACCCGGAGCGCTCGGCGTAACAGTACCCCCCCCCTTGGGTCTCCCCCTCTTCTTGGGGCCAAAGAACCTGAGAAAGAAAAACTCAATTTTTTCGTGATGAGGTCCGATGCAAATTAGGAGGGGTTCTGTGTGGAAACGTACGAGACAGTCCAATCTTTTATTGTAAAAACAATAGATGTAGAGGGGTCTGGCGAGACTGGTCACAGGAACGTAGAACCTGTTGATGAGAGAGGCCAAAAAAAATTTTCCTGCAGATCCGGAATCCAAGAAGAGCATAGTAGAGAAGGAGAAGGTAGAGGCAGATATCCGCACAGGCACAGTAAGGCGTGGAGAAGCAGAGTTGACATCAAGAACTGTGTCACCTTTGTGCGGAGTCAGCGTACGTCTTTCCAGGCGGGGAGGACGGATAGGACAATCCCTTAGGAAGTGTTCGGTACTAGCACAGTACAGGCAGAGGTTCTCCATACGGCATCGTGTCCTCTCTTGAGGTGTCAAGCGAGACCGGTCAACTTGCATAGCCTCCGCGGCGGGAAGCACAGGAACAGATTGCAGAGGACCAGAGGAGAGAGGAGCCGGGGAGAAAAAACGCTTCGTGCGAACAAAGTCCATATCCAGGCGAAGCTCCAGACGCCATCCGGAAGAACGCATGTCAATGCGAGTGGCAAGATGAATGAGTTCATGTAGGTCAGCAGGAGTCTCTCGTGCGGCCAGAACATCTTTAATGTTGCTGGATAGGCCTTTTTTAAAGGTCGCGCAGAGAACCTCACTATTCCAGGACAACTCGTAAGCAAGAGCACGGAACTGAATGGCGTACTCGCCAACGGAAGAAACACCCTGGGCCAGGTTCAGCAGGGCAATCTCGGCTGAAGAAGCTCGGGCAGGTTCCTCAAAGACACTTCGAATTTCCGAGAAGAAGGAGTGTACAGAGGCAGTGACGGGGTCATTGCGGTCCCAGAGCGGTGCGGCCCATGACAGGGCTTTTCCAGACAGAAGGCAGAACACGAAAGCTACCTTAGACCTTTCAGTAGGAAACTGGTCCGACATCATCTCCAAGTGCTGGGAACATTGCGAAAGAAAGCCACGGCAATACTTAGAGTCCCCATTAAATTTGTCCGGCAAGGACAGGCGGAGGCTAGGAGTGGCCACTCGCTGCGGAGGAGGTGCAGGAGCTGGCGGAGGAGAAGATTGCTGGAGAAGTTGCGACTGAAGTTGGTGCGAAATGGTGGACATTTCCGACAGCTGACGGGTTAGAAGGGCGATCTGTCGGGCTTGCTGGGCGGCCACCGTGGTGAGGTCAGCGACAACTGGCAGAGGAACTTCAGCGGGATCCATGGCCGGATCTACTGTCACGATGCCGGCTGGCAGGTAGTGGATCCTCTGTGCCAGAGAGGGATAGCGAGGACCGCGCTAGTGGACCGGTTCTAAGCCACTACAGGTTTTCACCAGAGCCCGCCGCAAAGCGGGATGGTCTTGCTGCGGCGGTAGTGACCAGGTCGTATCCACTAGCAACGGCTCACCTCTCTGGCTGCTGAAGATGCTGAAGATAGGCGCGGTACAAGGGAGTAGGCAGAAGCAAGGTCGGACGTAGCAGAAGGTCGGGGGCAGGCGGCAAGGATCGTAGTCAGGGGCAACGGCAGGAGGTCAGGAACACGGACTAGGAACAGACTAGGGAACGCTTTCACTAGGCACTAAGGCAACAAGATCCGGCAAGGAAGTGCAAGGGAGGAGGATAGATATAGTCAGGGACCAGGTGGGAGCCAATTAAGCTAATTGGGAAGATTGGGCCAGGCACCATCATTGGTGCACTGGCCCTTTAAATCGCAGAGACCCGGCGCGCGCGCGCCCTAGGGAGCGGGGCTGCGCGCGCCGGGACAGGACCGAGGGAGAGCGAGTCAGGTACGGGGACCGGGGTGCGCATCGCGAGCGGGCGCTACCCGCATCGCGAATCGCACCCCGGCTGAAGGCGGGACCGCAGCGCACCCGGTCAGTGGATCTGACCGGGGCGCTGCAACAACGAAGATGAGGCGAGCGCTCCGGGGAGGAACGGGGACCCGGAGCGCTCGGCGTAACATAAATTCAGGTAGAAATACTGTGGCCCAGATTGATCAAACTGTGTGAGAGAAAAAAGTGGAGGGATTTTCCCACAGCAGCCAATCACATGCCAGCTAATGAGCTCTGGTAAAGTGAAAACTGAACTGTGATTGGTTGCTGATAGAAAATCTCTCCACTTTCACTCTCACACATTATTAATGATAAATCTGGACCTATATGTTTGATTAAACCTAGAAAATATATGTAACTTAGTCTTAGATGGCTACTCTGCATTCACTCTCAATGCTAGTTATGTTAAACCCTGGTAGAAACACTATATGTTTGATTAAACCCAGAAAATAAATGTAAATTGTCCTTAGTTCACTATGCCACATTCAGGTAGAAAAACTGTATGTTAAATGAAACCTAGAAAATACAGATATCTTAGTCTAAAATGGCTAATCCATAATGCTTTTAATGCATATTTATGTTAAATGCAGGTCATCCCACTGATCAATGCTTTGTTCTGTTTGTAATAGGATAGGTTGTATGGGCTTGTTCACAGCTGACTGGGATTTGTAGTGCTCCAAGTAAGTCATTCATGCACCAAAACCCCATGTGTTCCTCGTCTCTTCCACTAAAGGTGGTGGTCACCTTTGCCAAGCTTGTGTAAGCTGAGTCTGGTAATGTTCAAAAGTTCAGCGACCTGCTGTTACCGGGATTGCCGGGCTAGATTTGTTTATCATTACTTTATTATATCTGTTCTCATTTTCCTTTTAACAACCTCCAAGTTGTAAATGAAGTGAACCTGTCATCTCTTTCATTCTGCCCTAAGAGTCATTATGGTTGTCCCTTGTTGCTTTTTGGCATTGTTATCTGCAAGGTTTGGCTGTTTTTATGCTGCAAAAAATGTCCAGATTTTTGCTGGTAGTCAATATGAGAATATATCATTCTCAATCCACAAAGCTGATGATTTATTAATAGCATTGCAAATTGCAAAAATATCATTTAAGTAAATCAAAGTCATCAAAATGGTTCATGTCAAATAATTTGGCCAAATAATACAAAACTTTGACATAATTGGCTAGACATGTAAGATGTAATTTTCCTTATGTCATTTTATGCCTGGCTACTACACATAAGCATTTGATGTAACAAATATAACCGTAACACATTTTATGATTTCTTTTTGCCTTTTTTTAGACACTTATTAACATTATCAAAGAAGATCCAAAAAAGAAGGGTCTAAACATGTAACAAAATGTGGAGCACTCCATATGCTCTTCTTTTTAGTGCAATTTCCACCAGAATTTTTGCATGTTTTTCTTTGCAAATATCCCCCAATGTCATTTTTTTGTGGACTTCATTGAGTATGTTTAGTCCCAGTGCCCTTTTTACTCCACTGACAGCATTCTCTAGGTGTAGTATTTTTTAACATGTTTTTAACCCTTTAAAAGCATCAAAACTACAGTTCCCTGTGGGACTTATGTCGCAGTTCAGTTTTTGGAGCTATGTGTCAGTATTTTTTATAAGAGCACCAAAAGAATGTATGTGCCTAAAGTATAAAAAGGGCCAGAAAGATGTTTTTTTTTTTTTTTTTTTTTGTATTGTCTTTTTAAAGGAATCTTGAAAGTATACACTGGGAATATTTCCCAACATATGATAGGTTGCATAGGTGTATGATGGCATGGTATATGATGGCATACAGTATGTTGGCAGTTCATTGCAAAACGTGTGTACTGCACATGTAAGTTTTTGTATTAGTTCACCTCTCCATAGAAAAGCACAGTAGAGCAGGCTATTCTGTACTGTTAAAAAAGTATGCTAAAAATGAACATTTTTAGCATATGCGTTGTGCATTGGAGCTGTCGGACAAAGTATACTTTGGGCAATACTCCTGACATATTTTTCCAAGCTGCATATGGTTCCATTTCAGTATTCTGCATTTTCCTTAATTTTTTTTGTACTGCCTAATTCTTTTGTAAATGTTTTTTTTTTGTATATAATGGCGCCATGCTTATCTACCACCATGTTTATCTAAACTAAGTGGTCTTCCTAGTAAACACGGATTTTGAAGTGAGAAGCATCTGGTGCAATGAATGTTGTTCTTCACTCTTATGTCGTAGATTGTTCATATCCTCATCTCATGAGTGTATCTTTATTACTTTCTTACATCCCTGTCGTATCTTGCATTGCACACATCTTGCTATGCCCTTGATATTTTGCCCTCAAAAACATACAATGAAGAAAGTATGTTCAATGAAGAAAAAATGTTTCATTAAATGAAGAGCAAAAGTGCAGCAATAAAGATCAGATGGGGTTTCATCCCCTGTAAACTTATTCATGGAAGAGCAGTAAAACACCTGTAAGCACAAACAAGCTGCCAAATTGACCAATTATCATGTCAAATGTGTTGTACACAGTAAACCAATAAAGTTTATTTTCAAAAGTGTCATCACAATGCTGTCTGTCATTGATAGAACTGATACCAACAGCCTATAAATATATGTTCTTTGCTTGGATCACATGTGATTTTTTTTTTGTTTAAAAAAAAAAGCTGAAAAATGAATAGATAAACACTTGATCTTGATGCATCAGTCAATGGATTCCATCCATTTCTTTGGAACTTAAAATTGCACCAAAATACATTTACTTTCAGTGTCATAAACTTAAATAAAATCTCTGGTTTACATCTGTGCTATTATTTATGGTGTTCTGTTACATCTTAGTAAAACTGAAAATAATGGCAGTGGTAGATCTGGTTGTTATTTACAAATGGATATACAGATTGGTATATAGGTTTAATATAGATATACTGGGTTGCATCAGGCTTGGTTTGCATCTGAACAGTTAGTCCAGGCATCCCCCTCTGACCTCACTCCTGCTTCTTTATCTATGGATGCAGTTCCTGATCTGTTCCATAGGAGCCATACTCGTGTACTGGCTGCAACTCAAAGGAGTACTCCGCCCTAAACATCTTATTCCCTATCTAAGGGGTAGGGGATAAGATGTCTGATCTTCGGGCCTGCATTTTGCTGTTCTGAACACAGAAGCTTGGAGCTTTTGTGTTTGTGACGTCACACCACGTCCCCTTCATTCATGTCTATGGAAGGGGGGCGTGAGTTCTCTCTGTGCACCGGATGACTGGTGTGCTGTGCCAAAGATGGTTGGGATCCTAGCAGCCGGCCTATCCAAAGGATAAGGGATAAGATGTTAGGGGCAAAGTACCCCTTTAAAGGTCCAGTGGGTGTGTCTTTAATGTGTTCTCCACATATCCCTGCCTGGCATTATCTATTTCAGGCTCCTCTATCTACTTACCTCCAAGAGCAATATTATTTTGCTGTTGTAAAGGTGAGTTGCTCCTGATCTGCTATCCTGTCCCTGACCAGTGTCTGAGCTGGCTTCTTCCTGACCCTTATGTACCTCTCTGACCCATCCATGCATAACCCAGACTGACAATTCTGAACTTGTTCATGTATTTAGCCAGCTATTATCCTGCTGCTACCAGAACATCTTCAGCTCTGCTACATCCACACGTTCTGGCTGCTTAAGGCTAGGTTTCCACTTGTTTTACTTTTATACCTGAAAAACTGCCACAACATCACTCCTCCCCGCCCCCTGGCCATATAGTATACAGGGGTGCATAGTGTACTATACAGGAGCTGGGAATCCTATCACTAGACTGACAGGACTCCCAGCTCCTATAGCGCCTTTGGACAGTATACAGGATATTGAGCTATCTATAGATAGCTGTATATATTGTATACTAGACTGGGTCCACTTACCTCCCTGGCTCCTGTCCCTGCCAGGTCCGTGTAGCTCGGAACCAGGGTGGTAAGTGTGAGGCTCTGTTCACATTGAACATATTGTATAACAGACCCATGCGAACAGACCCTTCTGGCAGTGTCTTCCCAGACAGGGAGGCTCCAGCTGTTGCTAAACTACAACTCCCAGCATGTCCGGACAGCTAAAGGCATTATGGGTGCTCTCATCACCGGAGAGTGCCAAAAATGCATTAACCCATTTTTGTGTTTTTTTCTTCTTCTTGTTTTAGATCTGTGTATGCAGAGGATTACCGCGGATTCGGTGGACTACTGCGATGAACTGATTTTTTTTTAATTTTAATACAATGGCTAACGAGGGCAATGGGGAGTGATTTATTAAAATAAAATTATTTTTCCAATGTGTTTTTTTAAATTGAATTTTCAGATTAAGAAGTGGAAGCCGTCTTATAGACGGAATCCATTACTAAGTCAGGGCTTAGCGTTAACCCCAAATATTACCCCGTTACCCATTGCCACAGGGGTACTGGGAAGAGCTGGTACCAACAGGCCTGGAGCATCAAAAATGTTGCTCCTGGGCCTAGGTGGTAACAGGATGGCTTTTTTTAGGCTAGGGAGGGCCAGTAACAATGGTCCTTGCCCACCCTGGTAACTTCAGGCTGTTGCTGCTTATTTGGTATCTGGCTGAGGATCAAAATATGGGGAACCCTATGCATTTTTTTTTATTTATAAAAAAAGCATAAGGTTCCCCGTATTCCATTCTCAGCCAGATAACAACCAAGCAGCAACAGCCTGATGTTACCAGGGTGGGAGAGGACCATTGTTATTGGCCCTCCCCAGCCTAAATAACACCATACTGTTACTGCCTAAGTCCAGGAGCACCATGTTTGACACACCGAGCCTCTTGGTACCAGCTCTTCCCTGTACCCCTGTGGCGGTTGGGTACTTGGTTAATAATTGGGGATTAGAACTAGCTGTTTTTGTGGCTAACGATAAGCCACAGCTTGGTAATGGATTCCGTCTATAAGCCTGAAAATTCTAATAAAAAAACACGAAACATTGAAAAAAAAATTTTATTTAAAAAAAAAAAAAAAAACTTCCTAACAGCCCTCGTTAGCCATTTTATTAAAAGAAAAAAATCCAGTTTATCGCCGTAATTCAACAAATCCTCCATAATTCTCTGCATACATGGATCTGAAATGAAAAAGAAAAAAATGAGTTAGTACATTTTTGGCGCTCTCTTCTGGGGAGAGCGCCCATAGTGCAATGTCTTCCCAAACACAGAGCCTCCAATTGTTGCAAAACTACAAATCCCTGCATGCCAAGACAGTCTTTGTCTCACAGGCACGCTGCGAGTTGCTGGGGTCTCCATGTCTAGGAAGACACTGCCAGAAGGGTCTGTTCACATCATACAAAATGTGAGAGGTGAACAAAGCCTCCCACTTACCACCCTGGCTCCCATCTGTAGTTCTGCCCCTAATGACATCATCATTAGGGGCAGAGCTACACTGACCTCCCTCTCTACCTGACAGGAGCGAGGAAGGTAAGTGGAGCTCGTCTTCTGTATACATTATACATATCTATAGATAACTTTATATATTGTATGCCACACAAAGGGTTAACCTACACTGTCTAACAGTGTAAGTTAACTATTTCCTTGCTGGGCTGATGCATAGCGCTAAGCTCAGCAGGGGGTTAAGTGACCCAGCAATGTGTATACTGTATAAACATTGCAGGCTCACTGTAAATTCTTTTTGGGCAGTAAATATGCAATGTATATCTACTGCTCAGGATCAGCTCTGCTCCCGTCTCTGTAGCCGTGAGCACAGCTGAGTCCTGATCTATGCAGGGATTTAGCATAGTCACGATGTATGCAATGCTGTGCTGGAAAATGCTATTTGGCTGCGGAGAGAAGTAGGGATGCTATGCATCACTACCTCCCTCTGAGGATGCTGAAACTATGGTGTTTTTGTTTTAAAAAACACCATAGTCTCAGCATGCTGCAATTTGGCAAAACTGCCAGATCGCAGCAAAATGCAGGGGTCAGGGGAAAAAACGCCAATGCCAAAAACGCGAAGTGGGTTTGGCATTTTGAGTTTCCCTATTGACTCCCTGCCATCATCTGGCCACAGCGTTTTTCCCACAGAAACTGTTTAGGGTTTCCTGGGCAAAGTGGAAACCTAGCCTAACCCTCACTGAATTGAACCAGCTTCTGCTGACCAGCACCATCTATAGGAGATGCTTTTTGGTACTAACTGTTTAACCCACACTGGACTGTGCTGTGTCTCCTCCTATAACTACCATTGTTTGACATGGGGTCTGTCTGGCATTCCTGGCTAGCTGTTACCTATACTGAGACAACTCTTGAGGCAGCGACCTGGTATCCACTAGCAGCAGAAGTACACCTTATGCACCCTGGATCGGGATAATATGAAAATCTAGAAAATACTAAAGCTTCACTGCTAAATTTAGTCCTAAGTCAGACCAGTACAGTGACACCGCAGGTCCACAAACATTGAGGTATTACAGCAGAATTGGCTCCTTGCTCCCCCCCTTACTACCATTGTAGCTGGTTTTGGGTACTATTGATGAGCTGTGCATGTAGGTACCAGAGAAAGATAAGGTCTTACCATTATGGCTAAACAGAAAAACTTTATGAAATGAAATCACCACTTTAAGGGGTTAGTTATGAAAAAAAAATTATAATAATAAAATAACAATGAAATAACTGCATAGTGGCCAAAAGGACAATGTAGGATTGAACTTTTGGTGGTTAAGTCCCTATTGAAATACAGAAGTAGGAACTGTAAATGTTAACTGCTTAGACCTCAGTAATGACAGCTAGTCAGTGCAATGCATATCTACTGCGTAAATCACTGCAAAGAGAAAAATAGAGAAAGGTATGGGTGCTGCTATGTTCCCACCATCACCAGGACCACTAAAATGAATTAGAAGCATTTTTTATGGTGGTTTAAGCACATCAGCACTTTAGCTTTTTCTGTCCTCTGCCTGGATGTTGCAGAGTTAACTTTAACACAAATCATTGCATTATTATGACGCACAAAAGAGAACATGTTCCATAGGAAATCCAGCCTTGCCACATATGTAGGGTAAAAGTAGCCATGCATTGACACTTCTGTGGTACACAATCACTGTACGTAGGACCGCCGAGTAAAAGAAACACACTTGACCTTTAAAGATAAGGTTATATTTCAGAGGAGAGGACACAGCTGCTGGTTGTGTAGAAACATTCCCTTCTATGAGTAAATGTTATAGATCACTGCTCTGTTGTTACATATTCATCTGCATTCTGTGCGAAAATGGAAAAAAAATCTGTAAAAAAAAAATACATATATCTTGCTGAGATGAAATGATTTTTGTAATGAAAAGTAAAAAAAAAAGACAATAAAATTAAGATGCAGATGTCAAGAAACAATCATATTCTGTGATGGTGTTCTCTTAGGAGGATGTTCTCAATGACCTCTGCCTGTGTACGGGAATCATTTTAGGAAAGGAAATGGGCTTCGGGTACTGAAATTGGTACAGAATATATGTCTTTAAATATTGTTCTAGTGGTTTCTTTGTGTGTAACATTCGGATATGACAGGCAGTGAACAGTAGTGTGGCTTGTTTTTCTTCTTTCTTCTCTGAATGAATCCTAACACCCGTCATAAAGTGCCTATGCAGAAGGGCCACTAATATGCCAAATTTGGTCCTGATCAGACAATGTCTTCTGTCTCCACTGCAAGCTTCATATTTTACATGGGAAATGTGCCTCGAATTGTTTACTCACAATTTTGAAGCTAAGGATAGTACTTAAATGATTACCTGGGATTGTCCAGATATCACATCACAGTCCCTCCTGTGTTGTGATGCGTTTCAAACACAAACAACTCATAGACATAGAATTTCCCTGCCAGATACAGTGTCACTTAATATTCATGCCATATAGTGGTAGTGGAGAGGACTGTGAAACCTGTAAAAGAGTTGTCTTCGAGAGTATGTGGTCAAGAGGCACGTCATCACCAAATTCTGTGCACTCTCTTATCCAGAGAGGCCTTGCCCTAATTTGACAAATGCGAACAATTTGTTACCATCTTTCCTGCTGAAGACACCTTATAATCGGTATAAATGGAGTAAGAAAAAACAACACGGGGTGCGCCCCTAGTGAGGACCGTTATGGAAGTAAAATAGCGTAGAAAAATTTAGGATCCTTACCCCTAGGTGTTGCGCTCAGGGCACAACACCTACAGTAACCTCTTGAGAGAAAGATGCTGGAAAGCTGCCACAAGGAACTCCTTGGGGTGACATCAGTCAATTTGGTAGGCAAATGATACGAGCATGTGGAAATAGTTCCTCTGAATGAAGGTGCTTCTCCCAGTGGACGTGCAATTAATATTTTATTATATTGTAACGTTTTTCGATCCCGAACTGGGATCTTCATCAGATCATGCCTGATGAAGATTCCAGTTCGGGATTGAAATGCATTGCAATATACTAAAATATTAAATACACATTCACTGGGAGAGCGCCTTCATTCAGATGAACCACTTTCCACAAGCTTGCATCAACTTAGATTAGATAGCACAAGTTCTGCATATGGTTGGTTGGATAAAGCTTGGGAGAAGGCCAAAATGCTGAAAAACTGCTTACCAAAAAATATACATTTAGATTTACAGACTCATAGGAGGCCACCAGTTACTAGAATGGCACAGTTACTATCATGACTGCCTGACTGACAGGCCCCACTCCCCCAAGGGCAGAACAGCAGCCATCTTGCAGCCACCTCCACGTGGTGGGCTCTGGGTCACTTTATACACTTTACACAGTGCTGTGGTGACCAAATACAGGATCTGTACCCCTGTACCCTTCCTGCCCTGTCAGGCAGCCTCCATACAGTGACCCTTTACCCTATGTAAGTGTCTGTGTTGTATAGTGTATTGCATATAAAATGTGTTCTGTCTTTAAGAGATGTTGTCATGTGATTGTAACCAGGGAAGGTACCAGTGACCATGTGACCTAAACGGTGACCTATGGGACCCCTCCTGAGTCTCCCACATATAAGCCCTGTGTGGAGCTTCCTCAGTCTCTTTAGTGCTGAGTTGCAGTGAGGTCAAATCTGGAGAGTGTGTCTGGTGTCCTAAAGAGGCCTAAAGTCTACCACACAGCCACGGATCCTACAGTCCAGTACCCCACAGGTCAAGTCAAAGCCTGGTAAGCTACAGAAGGGGTGAAGTCTGTCATGGTCTGCCATAGTCAAGTCAGTCCATGACAATCTGTCTTTGGTCAGCCTGGCCTTGTTCCAAATTATCCCAGTCCACCATAAATCCTAGCAAGCCCTGTGGTCTCTGAAGTCACTGGTCACCTCTGTGGACCTAGCCAAGCTGTATAGACTGTTACATCTGTCTGACTCAGGAAAGCTGTCGTTCCTTTACTTAATGTCAGAGTCATTATTTGCCCCAGTGCCTAGCCCAGGATCCAGCAGTCTACCTTTGGGTGGTGAAGCGGTTAAGCCACGCCTGGGCCTCATGAACACAAGGGGTTATTGCCATCTGCCCCTAGTGTAATTCCATCTGCCCTAATCACAGCCTCACCACAGTACGTTATCGTGTGAACAAGATGCTGCATTAAAACGATTTTCTACACAATTCAAGACACATTTTCCATGTAAAATATTAAGCTCTTAGTGAAGACAGAAATGTTGTCTGAAGAGATCTAAATTTTGTATGTCAGTTGGTGGGTAACAATTACTCAAACAGAGAAAAAAGTGAAAAGACAGGCCACCTTTAAACAGGGACAATAAAGAAAAACACAGCAAAATGTCTACATAGGAATGATTCCTGTCTGGTGGCCCCAAGGAACCCCATTTTCACATTGTTAGTAAGTGAAGTATACCAAAGTTGCTAAGTTGCTCAATCATTCATGTGGATACAATTTCTATATTTTCTTTTCTAGCCTTGGTTGTTATTGGCAACCAGTCAATTTTTGGAAGTGTACTATACATAGAACTAACTTTCATGAATATCAAAGACCTCAGACTTTTGAAATGTATTAAAAAAAATACAAAGTACTTATTACAAAAGAGGTCATTTTATTCCCTTACACTGTGTGGTGTCTAATATTAAGTTGGACAATACATTCTGTCAGTTACATCCAGAAGAAGCAGAATTAGTGCCCTGTGTCGGCTGGATCTATCTGGCTGAGAACAAAAACTGCAAACGCCGGACAGGGCATGATGGATGGTGACAAAATATGCATCTGACATTCACAGCAAGTTAACCTGCGAGGTTAAGAGTCAAAGTCAAGAAATAACAACGCAGGACCATGTAAAGGAAATGAACGCCTACCTAGCACAGCGATATTTGTGCTGGGAACCGAACTGAGGGAGTGAATGATAATTTAGTATATAAAGCTATACACAATGAAATGTACAATAAGATATAATTCAGTCTGTGGCGAGTTCTGTTCAATCTCCTAACATACAGATTCTTGTTTGCCAAGAATTATGTATTGTGAAAATCTCAGACCTAACTCTTTCAGTTTGTCATTTTCGGCCAGATCCTGTGATATCTTTAGAGTATTCATTTTACAGATGAGAAGTAATACCATCAGCACAGAAAGCAAAAAATAAATAAAATAAATAATAATACTAATATATATACATATTTTTTTTTCTAAACACTGATCCGAATATATATTTGTCTTCTGTCTGGTGCATTTATGGCATATACACAAGATTTGTCACAAATGTCTAATAGTTGCAGGTCCCACCTCTGGGACCCACCCCTATCTTAAAGAGTTATTATGTGGTTTTTTTCTTCATTCTTGATACAGAGTTATAATACTGTGTAATATTCTTCTATTACCTCAGTTGGCTTTGCTCTATTTATATGCATCGGACCACATCCAAAAGTGATTTAGAGCAAGTCATTTTATTTTACTGTTGTCTCTGACCTTTCCCAACATTCAATGCAGCCAGAGTTTATATGTCATAAGTCACATGGTCCCCAGGGGTCATCACTATGATGCAATGGGTGAGCGGATAGCAGGGTGGAAGGATTTACTAAAAATTTTCATTCTACCCATCCACTGCTCCATAGCCACTCCCCCTGGAGACCATGTGACTTATGATATATTGTCTCTGACAACATGGAATGCTTAAAAAGGACAGAAACAACAGTAAAATAAAAAGACTTACACTATAGCACTTCCGTGTGGGGGTTATATGCATGAGAACTGTATAAAGTGACACTTGAAGGTTAGAAAAGTGTATTGCAAAGTATTATAACTTGGCATCATGGCCTCAAAGGCTGAAGAAAAAAAAAGAAACAATCCTTTAAAGCAGCTATTCTCAACCTTTTTTGCCCGAGTACCCCTTGACAGCCTAGTCCCAAAAAATTGTACCCCCATATTAGAGACATAGTGTAATGATCATAGTATAATGCATATGCTTTACTTTCCTCTATAACAGCCCCCCTGTTCCTCTCCCTTTCTTCCCAGTCCCCCAATTTACAGGTGACGTCTTCTTTAATCGGAGTTGCTTACTTTTCTTTTCTTCATTATCTGGCCTAGACCTCCACTAAGATTTCTCCCATACAAAACTTCTCCACAGAACCAGCCAAACAAACATTTTAGGCTCCTTTCTGCAGTACAATACCCACCTATTTACACACACAGTAATAGTCACACACAGTAATAGTAATTGAGCTTTGGTGCTCCACTGCTCCTCTGGTCTGGGGACCTATTGCTATGGCTCATAGCAGTAGGTCCCCGGGCTGCAGGGGCAGT